>NC_036839.1:5126756-5426756 GCF_002910315.2 Salvelinus sp. IW2-2015 | reverse complement strand
AAATAGTATGGAGCTGCTGCTTGGAGTATTGCTTCTTCAACCTTTGTAATGTACTACCTGTGAATAGATTAAACTATATGCATTCTATACCATCTAAAATTGATTAAATCGTTTTTCCCCCTCATCAATCTACACACAATGCTCCATAAAAACAAATAAAAAACAGTACATTTTTTGTTTTATTTTTTGCAAATGAATTAAATATAAAAAATAAATAGTTTGACCCTTTGCTATGAGACTCGAATTTGAGCTCAGGTGCATCCTGTTTCCATTGATCATCCATGAGATGTTTCTACAACTTGATTGGAGTCCACCTCAGGTAAATTCAATTGATTGAACATGATTTGGAAAGGCACACACCTGTCTATATAAGGTCCCACAGTTGACAGTGCATGTCAGAGCAAAAACCCAGCCAATTGTCCGTAGAGCTCCGATATAGGATTGTGTCGAGGCATAGATCTGGAGAAGGGTACCAAAACATTCATGCAGCATTAAAGGTCCCCAAAAACACAGTGGCCTCCATCAATCTTAAAAGGAAATTGGAACCACCAAGCCTCTTCCTAGAACTGAGCGCCAAGCAAAACTGAGCAATCGGGGGAGAAGGGTGTTGCTTTGTCATTATGGAGTATTGTGTGTAGATTGATGAGGGAATGTTTTATTTTTTTAATCAATTTTAGAATAATGCTGTAACGTAACACGTAACAAAATGTGGAAAAAGTCAAGGGGTCTGAATACTTTCCGAATGCACTATATAGATATGTTTTCTAAAAAATGTATTGAAAAACATACGACTGCCATGCAATGGTTTAGAATTGGATTATATTATTAGGGTTGTCACAACATTTGGGTCATTAGCCCATTACTCCATCAAATTATTGGGCTTGTAGGAAAAGTCTTCATATGAGAATAGCACCATATGGATAGCCCTGTCAGAGAGCTGCCATCTCAGAGAGCACTTCTTCATCCTCAGGAGCCTGAAGAAATTCGGCTCGGCCCTTAAGTCCATCACAAACTACTACAGATGTAACATTGAGAGGATCCTGACGGCTGCATCACCGCCTGGTACGACAACTGCACCGTACGCAACTGCAGGGCTCTCCAGAGGGTGGTGCAGTCAGCCCAACACATCACCAGAGGCACACTGCCCTCAAGGACATTTACAGCACCACGTTTCACAGGAAAGCCAAGAAGATCATTAAAGGACCTCAGCCATGGACTGTTCACCCCGCTACCATCTAGAAGGTGGAGACCGTACAGATGCATCAAAGCTGGGAACAAGAGACTAAAAAGCAGCTATCAGACTTAAATAATCACCACTAGGTGGCCTCTGCTCAGTAACCTGCCCTGAACTTAGTCACTGTTCTAGCCGGCTACCACCCGGTACTCTACCGTGCACCTTGCATGACCTATGTACATAGTCATGCAAGTAATTTTTACATACTGTTTTACCCTTACCCACTTCATATGTACAGTATGTGCTGTATTCTAGTCAGGGCTCATCCTATATAACTACTGCTGTACACCTCTTTTCCATTCATATAGTATCCATACACACCATTATATACATACATACATACAATGTCCAGCAGAACTGTCGCCAGAGAATTGAATGTTAATTTCTATACCATAACCCTTCTCTAAATGTCTTTTTAGAGAATTTGGCAGTGTGTCCAACTGGCCTCACAACTGCAGACCACGTGCAACCACGCAAGCCCAGGACCGCCACATCCAGCTTCTTCACCTGTGGGATCGTCTGAGACCAGCCACCCGGACAGCTAATAAAACTGTGGGTTTGCACAACCGAAGAATTTCTGCGCAAACCGTCAGAAACCATCTCAGGGAAGCTAATCTGCAGGCGTCCTCATCGTCCTCACCAGGGTCTTGACCTGACTATAGTTTAGCGTCGTAACCAATTTCAGTGGGCAAATGCTTACATGCTATGGCAACTGGCACGCTGGCGAAGTGTGTACTTCATTGATGTTTCCAGGTTTCAACTGTACAGGGCAGACAAGCGTGTATGACGTCTTGGGGCGAGCGGTTTGCTGATGTCAGCGTTGTTTACAGAGTACCCCATGGTGACGATGGGGTTCTGGTATGGGCAGGCATAAACTACAGATAACGAACACATTGCATTTTAAATCAATGGCAATTTGAATGCTTAGAAATACCGTGACGAGATCCTGAGGTCCATTGTCGTGCGATTCATCTGCAGTCATCACCTCATGTTTCAGCATGACAATGCACGGCCCCACGTCGCAAGGACCTGTACACAATTCCTGGAATCTGAAAATCTCACAGTTCCGCCATGTCCTGCATACTCACCAGACATGTCACCCATTGAGCATGTTTGGGATGCTCTGGATTGACGTGTACGACAGTGTGTTCCAGTTCCCGCCAATGTCCAGCAACTTCACACAGCCATTGAAAAGGAGTGGGTCAATATTCCATAGGCAAAAACTTGAGTACGCAAGGCTCTCGATCTTTGCCTCTCCTGAGTCCGTACGGGAGTTGCAGCGATGAGACAAGACTAACTACCAATTGGACACCACGAAATTGGGGAGAACACAGGGTAAAACAATTTTTTTTTTTTTACTTAACTTGGGTGCAATCAATTAGCGGAATTTCTCAGAGATTATTATTGGGGAACAGGCATCATTTTCACACCGTTCTAACCCCCACTTGTTTGTGGACTATTGTCTTCTGTCAACATTTGAGTTAAAGATAGGAAATTAGAAGGGTTCAAATACAGGTGCAACGAGCCATTCCCACAGTGAGGTCCCAATGAGGGGGCCAACGTTTGGTTTGTAATTGATACTGGCCCCGCATGTTATAATAAAATGTCCTCATGAAGTAAACCGAGATCGTATGTGTGTGTGTGTGTAGGCCTCCACTTTGTTAACCCTCGGCAAACACTGAAATTAAGCAGATACAATAAGACATCAAACCAATCCCAGATTTGGTGGCTTTTATGTCGCTTTATCATTGATTTTTAGGATGTTTTATAACTTGGCTCAACCTAACCAGATGCATTGTGTCTCCTCAGAGCAGGTGCCATTTCTTTCCGCTTATACAGAAAGCCTTTCCTTAATTGCCACTATTTTTTTATGGTTCTTGGCTGCCATCATAGGCCCATCCTAGACTTGGCTCTTAAACAAACAAACCGTTTCCCCCCGAGGAATGGATCCAGACGAAGCTGATATGTCCAGACACGACTTTACAAAAGTGTTTCTTTTTCATGTCCACAGGATTAAAGGAGTCATTAATATGGACAATTACATCCATCTCATCACTAGTATACCTTTCCATGACTCAAACACATTTTGTTTGGTTAACCGAGCCACCTTACCCTCTCAGTAAAGTTACACTTTACAGTCAAATCAGTCAATAACAAATGCAGACAGTATTTTTTTATATTCCAAAGTGTTTGACAAAGGAGTACTGATATGAGAGAAATACATTATATAGAATGACTGGTGTTTAGATATAGGTATGATAAGTCGTTTCAAAAGACAAGTATGGTTAACTCTGCGTGTGTTGATATCCCCCAAAACATTTTTTTCACAGACTCTCAAACTAATCCCGACGAGTGAATCGTGCCCAAATGAATAAAGTTCCGCTGCGAGCGAAGGAATATGAGTCAGGACAAGCAGAGTGCTGAATCGGAATTCTTTTACCCACGCTAAGTAACAGACTGGGGAAATCCAGGTGGCTGGGTGGTGCATACATTTCAGAGGATACGGGTCATGTTCATTAGGCACCAAAATGAGAAAAATAGATACACACTACCTGGACATAAAATAACTTGTTATTGTTTTCCATTGCGAAAAGCTTTGGCTATGGTGTGCCTTAATGAACACAAACCCTGCCGCCAGGGGTTTCTTACGTGCGAGAGACCGCTGTACAAAGTTGTATACCTTATAATCTGGACAGTTTACATAGGGACTTCTGTTAGCCCTGTGAGGGAGGAAAGTCAGAGCTACAAACAATATTGGTGTAGGACTGTACAGAAAGCAAGAGTATTACGTGGAACAACAGGCCGTCGTCCAACGTGAGGCACACCAAGTTTTAACCAAACATGATTTTTGTCTCAGCCACAGCAGGTGAAAGCCTCCCAGGGTATGTAGGAATACTCAGGTGGCTGTCCCTTCCATGTATTACTGTTCTAATTGGGACACAGCGGTTGGTATCTCATTTAATATATAACATTGGTGAAACATGTTCGTTTACTAACTACTGTAGATAGCAGTGGCTTCCCTTCAGATAAACAGCTGGTTACAGGTTCATTTTCGGCCTGCTACATTTTCCACTTTTCATGTAAAAGTTAATTCGCTAGTCCGAAATGTTAACGATTCCTCTCCCGCTAGAATAACGATATGCATTTTCTCGCGATCTACTGATAGGACAGGCGCCTGTCAGTCACAAAGCGAGTGATTACAGGGAAACACAGCTGGTTCGACAGTCTGCTGCCCGTCCTGCCTCCCAGCATTTGTGTGATTTGTGCTGGCTGTGGTTGGTTGAGGTCAAAAAACTTTTGATGGAGGAGGGAGAGAGCATGATGCTCCTTCATCGTCTCCGTCAGTGAATTTGCACGTCCCAAATGTAAGTGGTAACGATTAGTCGAAATCCATTTAGCTTCATTATTGTTTTCTGGCACATTCATTTATTTTCTACATGGTGGATAGGTTACTGTACTTTGACCACCTAACAGCAAACTTGTTGACTAGTTTATAAAAGGTGATGAACTGACTGAATAAAGTCGATTTTCTATATCCCTTTGAAATTCATAAAATTATACAATGTACTTGTATGTCCGTGGTATCGCGTCGGGACAACTAAACCAAAAGATATTGTTAGTTTTTTTCGAGGATATAAAGCCCATGTCGGGACTCGAATAACCTAACGTACTGTGGCAGGCGTAAAAGAAATGCCTCAGTGGAGTCACCACATCTGATTTTCAGGGGAAACTGAAGGTAGATTGAAAATACTGTATCCCTGAAAACCGGAAACATCTGCCAACCCGCGGAGGGTGGGACTTGAGTGAATTGTGAGTGACTAGATGGTGAATGCTCACTGCAGGAACCACAGGTAGTGTTGAGAGAGCCTCATTCTGGTCCAGGGATATACAGTGGATTCAGGAAGTATTCAGACCCCTTGACTTTTTCCACATATTGTTACGTTACAGCCTGATTCTAAAATGGATACATTTATTTTTTCTTAGTAATCTACACAATACCCCATAATGACAAAGCAAAAACAGATTTTAGAAATGTTTGCAAATGTATTAAAAATAAAAAATATATACCTTATTTACTTAAGTATTCAGACCCTTTGTGAGACACATCGAAATTGAGCTCAGGTGCATCCTGTTTCCATTGATCATCCTTGAGACGTTTCTACAACTTGATTGGCATCCACCTGTGGTAAATTCAATTGATTGGACATGATTTGGAAAGGTACACACCTGTTAATATAAGGTCCCACAGTTGACAGTGCATGTCAGAGCAAAAACCAAGCCATGAGGTTGAAGGAATTGTCTGTAGTGCTCAGAGACAGGATTGTGTCGAGGCACAGATCTGGAGAAGGGTAACAAGTCTGCATCATATAAGGTCCACCAAGAACACAGTGGCCTCCATCAATCTTAAAAAGAATAAGTTTGGAACTACCAAGACTCTTCCTAGAGCTGGCCCCCGGCCAAACTGAGCAATCGGTGGAGAAGGGCCTTGGTCAGAGAGGTGGCCACTCTGACAGAGCTCCAAAGTTCCTCTGTGAAGAAGGGAGAACCATCCAGAAGGACAACCATCTCTGAAGCACTCCACCAATCAGGCCTTTATGCTGCAGTGGCCAGACGGAAGCCATTCCTCAGTAAAAGGCACATGGCAGCCCGACTTGGAGTTTGCCAAAAGGCACCTAAAGGACTCACCATGAGAAACAAGATTCTCTGTTCTGATGAAACCAAGATGTAACTCTTTGGCCTGAATGCCAAGACCTGGCACCATCCCTATGGTGAAGCATGATGGTGGCAGCATCATGCTGTGGGGATGTTTTTCAGCAGCAGGGACTGGGAGATTAGTCAGGATCGAGGGAAAGATGAACGGAGCAAAGTACAGAGAGATCATTGATGAAAACCTGCTCCAGGGTGCTCAGGACCTCAGACTGGGGCGAAGGTTCACCTTCCAACAGGACAACGACCCTAAGCACACAGCAAAGACAAGGCAGGAGTGGCTTCGGGACAAGTCTTGAATATCCTTGAGTGGCCCAGCCAGAGCCCAGACTTAACCCGATCGGACATCTCTGGAGAGACCTGAAAATAGCTGCACAGCAACGCTCCCCATCCAACCTGACAGAGCATGAGAAGATCTGCAGAGAAGAATGGGATAAACTCCCCAAATAAAAGTGTGCCAAGCTTGTAGCATCATACCCAACAAGACACAAAGCTGTAATCACTGCCAAAAGTGCTTCAACAAAGTACTGTGTAAAGTGGCTGAATACTTATGGAAATGAGGGAGTTTTTTTTATTAGAAATTTGCAAAAAAAAGAATACTGTTTTTGCTTTGTCATTAAGGGGCATTGTGTGTATGTCTGAAAGGTCTGAAAACCTTCCGAATGCACTGCATGACACAAGAAAATAGATTGAATTGTTAGAAAAGCTATACTTATATGGTATTTTTTAAGATATTGATGTATGCCTACTGATTTGATAAGGCCAAAAGTTTCAGCAACAGAGTATTCAGTGTATTCAGTGTAGCAAAGCCCACGTTTAACACCTGCTTAATTCTTTAATCATACCTGTAGGTCGGAAAATTACCAATAAAAGAAAGTTTGTGGAAGTCAGACTTCATTTATTTTTCAAGATAATGTGGGTGGGCTATTACTTTATTTTTCTGTTTTAATAAAATATACTGACCAAAAATATAAATGCATGAGCTGAAATAAAAGATCCCAGAAATGTTCCACATGCACAAAAATCTTATTTCTCTAAAATGTTGTGCACAAATTTGTTATCCCTGTTAGTGAGTATTTTATCCTTTGTCAAGATAATCCATCCACCTGACAGGTGTGGCATATCAACAGCATGGTCATTACACAGGTGCACCTTGTGCTGGGGACAATAAAAAGGCCACTAAAATGAGCAGGTTTGTCACACAACACAATGCCACAGATGTCTCAAGTTTTGAGGGAGTGTGCAATTGGCATGTTGACTGCAGGAATGTCCACCAGATGTTGCCAGAAAATGGAATGTTCAGTTCTCTACCATAAGCTGCCTCCAACATCGTTGTACGTCCATCCGGCCTCACAACCGCAGACCACGTGTAACCACGCCACTCCAGGACCTCCACATTCGGCCTCTTCACCTGTGGGGCGGGAGAGGTGGGTGGGGTGGGGGGGTATTTCTGTCTGTAATAAAGCCTTGTTTTGGGGGGGGGGGGGATTCTGATTGGCTGGGCCTGGCTCCCCAGTGGGTGGGCATATGCCCTCCCAGGCCCACCCATGGCTGTGCCATTGCTCAGTCATGGGGAATCCATAGATTACACATTATTAATGTATTTAAATTCACTGTTTCCCTATATAAACTGTCACTCAGCAACATTTTTGAAATTGTTGCATGTGGCGTTTACATCTGTTCAGTACACATAATTTGAAGAACAAACATCATAGTGACAATGCACGTCTTGAATTAAAAATGTAAATAAGATTTTAAATCTCAAGAGAAGACAGGTTTAATGTTTAAAAAGGTTTAATGTTCTCTTAAATAGTACTGATCCTACATCTAGACGATATCCAACTAGTTACTTTTTCTGGTTACTTTTGCAAGGCCTGGCTGGTTACTTTTTCTATTTGGCTGGCTACACTATGTCTTTAGGGAAAGCACAGATAGTTTCCTTAAGTGGTAGTTTTTTTCCCCATCGGGTTTGCCAGATAATATGCTGTGGTAATATGCTGTGGGAGACCCTAGGAACTCTGCACAGGCACTTGTTACAAAGGGGAGGCCTATTTTGAGAACACAAGGCACTACTAGGGTCACTCCAACGACCATCCAGGCCCATTTCTGCCCTCTTAAATCGTGAAATGAGACTCAACAAACGGTCTCTGTGGTTGAGCGTCAAAAGGCCCCTGGGATTGTGGCATCCGGGGTGCATTCTTTTGTGACCATGCAATTGAAAATTGAGTCCTTTTCAGGAGCTTCACTGCACTTCCAAGTGATAAACAACCCCTGAATTGGTCTGTCAGACAGGCTTCAACACGGCGTGTTTTACTGGTGTACAGTGTGTAACAGCTTGCAAAGTGAGTCAGACCCCATATTTAATCAAAACCTATATCTGGAAGTTTATGCAGGACAGGGAAAAATACAGTTTCCTGTCTGAAACCAGACACAACCAGACTGGTGGCTGGCAACAGTGGAAGAAGTACTTGATTTAAACTTGATTTGCTTTTGATTGAATAGGGCCCCTTTTCTGCTCTGACTGGCACCATGTCATTGCTTTTATTCCTCGCTACATTTTCTTACATGGTCCACATCTATGTCAAACATGCATAGAATGTGCCAAATGGATTGTGATGACTAATAAACTAAACTGACAGTTCAGCAAAAAAGTACCCCAACTGTGGTACATGTTTCCGAGTTAAGTCGGACTACAGTGGCAGGAGGAGGATTAGTGAAGCTGGCTGGCCCATCACGGTGTCAGCTGACCCCGTGGTTCAGCCGTCTGCGACCCTGCAGCATGACTCACTTTCTCTGGGGAAATATCCCGAGTCCCACTTGGCTGGGAGAGTGGGAACAAAATGCCACCGGGGAACAGAGGGAGGGGGAGGATACACCGCACACTGAGCATCAAACATCCACCTACCACCACATATTCCAAAACATCATTCATGTTAATTGTCAATTTTTTTTTTTTTCTATGGCATTTTCCCCTTGGTTTAGGGTAATGGTGTGTTCTGGGAAAGGCTAATATAGAGGAAAAGCGGAGGTTTTTCTTCCTCATTGAACTCCCTATTTACATAATCCTCTGCAAGCAAAGGAAACGCATTGTGTTATTTTGTGGAAGAAAAGCCTCTATACAAGATGAGACAATAAGCACGCAAAGGTGGCGGTTAAGGAAATGCCAGTGTCCTGGTGACTTACAAAGATGGGGAAGCAGACTGGGGGGAGAAATCGTTTTGGTGTAAGACAATGGCTAAAACCGCTGCAACCGTCTCAAGCGCAATGGACTTTTCTTACGTCAGATACCTTGTTTCACTGAGGATTGTCATAGAGTTCCTCAAAGGGACAGAGTATGTGTTGGACAGATAAGACCCCTTTTTCTCCCCTGCCTGTCCCTCTCCCCCTCACTCTGACACTCTTTCCTCTCATCCCCAACCCCAAAAGCCCCCCTGAAGGGAATTACATTCCAACTTAATTATCCTGTTGGAACAAAAGACCCCTTCTACCAAAAAAAAGAGAGAAAAAAAAGCATTCCAATCATGTTGGTTCAGGCTGGGTATTACGAAGGTGCCGCATGTGAAAGAGGCTCCCAAGCGGGCCAGAACAAAAAGGGAAGTCTCCAGGCTGCGTTTGTGTGGTCAGCTAGGAACTATGGGGCTGGAGAATGTTCCCAATTGGACCACCTAAAACCCAGCTCCAGAACCAAGCTCTGACTGACTGTTGGGTTAAAAAACAGTTATTTAGAGACACTACACAGAAGTTTAGCTGCCAACTCATGAAACCAAACAATCCTTAGTTTTAGTGTAACAATACACATTTTCTCATGGTCGTGGGGAGGTGTGCACTTTTCTATCCAATGAGGTCATTCCTGGGCAATATTTCCGCCCTTTTAGGAGACTCCCTTTGACTCGAGGGAAGTGTTTTCCCATATACATGTGTTGTCCTCGGTGGGTTGCAAAGGCTCCCAGAGTTAGGCCTTCTAGCACCAAAATGTTTAAACCTGTTGAAGCCAAACCTTACAAGGTGAGGCAAGAGAGAGTGGTGGTACACCAAAAACATAGGGTTTAAAATGTTTATGCATGTGCTCATGCATGATAGTTCAAAAAACATGTTTCAGCATTGACTCTTCTGGGATACCACTATGAAGGCTGTTGTGATTTCTTTTGCACTATAAATAAAGTTAGAGTAAAAAATATATAAACGAGCCTAAAATGACTGGAGCATTGGACAAGGAATCAAATATAAATGTGTTTAATTTAGGAAATCTATTCCCAAGTACCCCCCCCCCCCAAAAAAAAAAAAGATGATAATGTCTCAATGTAATCAAGGTATGAAATTATTGTTATTTTCAAAAACATCTCTTTTGAACATAGTTGTGGTCAATTTACAGTGTACAAATCATAATGTTACAGCCCCCCCGACCATCCACAATTTCGAGTCTCATACCAAAGGGTCTCAATACTTATGTAAATAACTGAAAACACTTCCGAAAAAATAAATAAATGTTGCTTTGTCATTGGGGTATTGTGTGTGTAGATTGATGAGAAAAAAAAGATTCAATCAATTTCAGAATAAGGCTGTAATGTAACAAAATGTGGAAAAAGTCAAGGGGTCTGAAAACTTTCCACAAACACTGTAGATGTGCTGTGCTTCCTAGCCCAGGATACCCCTGCCAGGTAGAGTCTCCACCTTTGATTTCCTCCTCACTGTGCGGTAGAGCCTACCGTAAGGCGACTGTGCACCTTGACCAGATCCACACACCGGGCGAAATCCCTGTCAGCAGACTCGTTCAGAAGCTGTTGAACGCTCTGGGGTCCTAGCTAATCAAATCACATGTATTTGTCACATACACGTGTTTAGCAGATGTTATTGCGGGTGTAACGAAATGCTTGTGTTTCCAACTCAGTGCAGAAATATCTAACTATTTCACAACAATACACACAAATCTAAGTAAAAGGAATGGAATATATGGACCAGCAATGTCAGAGCGGCATAGACTAAGATACAGTAGAATAGAATACAGCATATACACAAGATAAGTAATGCAAAAAAAAATTCAACATTATGAAAGTGACTAGAGTTCCATTTATTAAAGTAGCCAGTGAATTCAAGTCCATGTATTTAGGCAGCAGCATCTGTGCTAGTGATGGCTATTTAAAAGTCCGATGACCTTGAGATTGAAAATCATCATCTGTCTCTCGGTCCCAGCTTTGATGCACCTGTACTAGAGGTCGACCGATTATGATTTTTCAACACCGATACCGATTATTGGAGGACCAAAAAAGCCGATACCGATTAATCTGACAATTAAAATAAAATAAAAAAATATATACATATGTAATAATGACAATTACACCAGTACTGAATGAACAATGAACAATTTTAACTTAATATAATACATAAATAAAATCTATTTATTCTCAAATAAATAATGAAACATGCTCAATTTGGTTTAAATAATGCAAAAACAAAGTGTTGGAGAAGAAAGTAAAAGTGCAATATGTGCCATGTAAAAAAGCTAACGTTTAAGTTCCTGGCTCAGAACATGAGAACATATGAAAACTGGTGGTTTAATATTCCCAGATAATTTTTATAATAACTACAACCTAAAACTTATGACGCGTCGACTATTTCTCTCTATACCATTTGTATTTCATATACATTTGACTATTGGATGTTCTAATAGGCACTATAGTATTGTCAGCCTAATCTCAGGAGTGGATATGCTTGAAGTCATGAACAGCGCAGTGAAGTAAGCATTGTTAAGAGCTTCTGGCAAACGCAGTAAAGTTTGAATGAATGCTTACGAGCCTGCTGCCACCTACCGCCGCTCGGTCAGACTGCTTTATCAAATCATAGACTTAATTATAATATAATAAATACAGAAATATGAGCCGATGGTCATTGATTTGGTCAAAACCGGAAACTATCATTTTGAAAACAAAACGTTTTTTATTCCTGTGAAATACAAAACCGTTCAATATTTTAATCGACGGGCGGCAACCCTAAGTCTAAATATTGCTGTTACATTGCACAACCTTCAATGTTATGTCATAATTATGTCAAATTCTGGCAAATTAGTTCGCAACGAGCCAGGCGGCCTAAACTGTTGCAAATACCCTGACTCTGTCACTTCTCTTGCGTTCAATGCATGCAATTTCCCAAGTTAATATTGCCTGCTAACATGAATTTCTTTTAACTAAATATGCAGGTTTAAAAATATATACTTCTGTATTGTTTTTCAGAAAGGCATTGATGTTAATGGTTAGGTACATTCGTGCAACGATTGTGCTTTTTTCGCAAATGGGCTTAAATCATCCCCCATTTGGCGAAGTAGGCTGTGATTCGATGATAAATTAACAGGCACCGCATTGATTATATGCAAAGCAGGACAAGCTAGTTAACCTAGTAATATCAACCATGTGTAGTTAATTGGTGATTATGTGAATATTGATTGTTTTTTTATAAGTTAAGTTTAATGCTAGCTAGCAACTACCTTGGCTCCTTGCTGCACTCGCGTAACAGGTGGTCAGCCTTTCACGCAGTTTCCTCGTGGAATGCAATGTAATCGGCCATAATCGGCATCCAAAAATGCTGATTACCGATTGTTATGAAAACTTGAAAATCGTCCGTAATTAAAAATCGGCCATGCCGATTAATCGGTCGAACTCTAACCTGTACTGACCACGCCTTCTGGATGACAGCATGGTGAACAAGCAGTGGCTCGGTTGGTTGTTGTCCTTGATAATCTTTTTGGTCTTCCTGTGACATCAGGTGCTGTAGGTGTCCTGGAGGGCAGGTAGTTTGCCCCCGGTGATGCGTTGGGCAGACCACACCACCCTCTGGAGAGCTCTGCAGTTGCGGGCGGTGCAGTTGCTGTACCAGGCGGTGATAGAGCGCGACAGGATGCTCTCAATTGTGCATCTGTAAAGTTTGTCAGGTTTTTAGGTTCCAAGCCAAATTTCTTCAGCCTCCTGATGTTGAGCTGTTGCACCTTATTCACCACACTGTCTGTGTGAGTGGATCATTTCAGTTTGTCAGTGATGTGTACGCTGAGGAAATTTAAGCTTTCCACCTTCCACTGCGGCCCCGTCATCTGCTTTGTTTTGTTGACGCTGAGTGAGAGGTACTTTTCCTGGCACCACACTCCCTGGACCCTCATCTCCTCCCTGGAGGCTGTCTCGTCATTGCTGGTAACCAAGCCTACTACTGTTGTGTCGTCTGCAACCTTGATGATTGAGTTGGAGGCGTGCATGGCCACGCAGTCATGGGTGAACAGGGAGTACAGGAGGGGGCTGAGCACGCACCGTTGTGGGGCCCCAGTGTTGAGAATCAGCGAAGTGGAGGTGTTGTTTCCTACCTTCACCACCTGGAGGCGGTCCGTCAGGAAGTCCAGGACCCAGTTGTACAGGGCCTCAAGCTTAATGATGATCTTGGAGGGTACAATGGTGTTGAATGCTGAGCTGTAGTCAATGAACAGCATTCTTACATTGGTATTCCTCTTGTCCAGATGGGATAGGGCAGTGTGCAGTGCGATGGCGATTGCATCGTCTGTGGCTCTATTGGGGCGGTAAGCAAATTGAAGTGGGTCTAGGGTGTCAGGTAAGGTAGAGGTGATATGATCCTTAACTAGTCTCAAAGCCCTCCATGACGACAGAAGTGAATGCTACAGGGCGATAGTAATTTAGTTCAGTTACATGTGGACGTGATAAATGTCTGAGTTCATACTGCTGACCCAGATGTCTTAGTTCTGTCCGAGACCTGGCTTAAGAAATCTTGTGTAGCAGAGCTAGCATGTTGGATTGAACGGCTATGTTTGAGAGTGGCTCCCGCAACTTTTTACAAAACAATTAAATGTAACCTACTTTACCACTCAAGTCTCTTTTTAATACAATAGTGTAACTTTTTATGTTAACATGTTGAGTAATAGGCGACTAAAGGACAAGAAATCCTCATCGGAGTCCTCCTCCCCACCAAACAACGAGACAACCATGGCAGAAGGTACATGTAATAACGTGACGCTTTCAGAACTTACCCTGGCTGTGGGAGAATTACGTGATGCTATAGCTGAGGATTTCAAGGATGCTATTGCTCAACTGGACACACCAATTGAATGGTTACTTCCCAGGGCCAGAGTATTGTGGATCTTGACAAGGCACCCGAATTCAACTCCGGTACAATCGACGAGTTAGAGAAGCTATGTACTTCCTTGCAGGAGAGTGTGCCGAGGCTTTCCATGAAAGCGGTCAACTTATTTGTACTCCCAGAGTGCTAAGAACCTTGGCGTGATCCTGGACAACACCCTGTCGTTCTCAACTAACATCAAGGCGGTGACCCGTTCCTGTAGGTTCATGCTCTACAACATTCGCAGAGTACGACCCTGCCTCACGCAGGAAGCGGCGCAGGTCCTAATCCAGGCACTTGTCATCTCCCGTCTGGATTACTGCAACTCGCTGTTGGCTGGGCTCCCTGCCTGTGCCATTAAACCCCTACAACTCATCCAGACGCCGCAGCCCGTCTGGTGTTCAACTTTCCCAAGTTCTCTCACGTCACCCCGCTCCTCCGCTCTCTCCACTGGCTTCCAGTTGAAGCTCGCATCCGCTACAAACCATGGTGCTTGCCTACGGAGCTGTGAGGGGAACGGCACCTCCGTACTTCAGGCTCTGATCAGGCCTACACCCAAACAAGGGCACTGCGTTCATCCACCTCTGGCCTGCTCGCCTCCCTACCTCTGAGGAAGTACAGTTCCGCTCAGCCCAGTCAAAACTGTTCGCTGCTCTGGCACCCCAATGGTGGAACAAACTCCCTCACGGACGCAGTCAGCGCAGCTGATCAATCACCACCTTCCGGAGACACCTGAAACCCCACCTCTTTAAGGAATACCTAGGATAGGATAAAGTAATCCTTCTAACCCCCCCCCCTTAAAAGAGTTAGATGCACTATTGTAAAGTGGTTGTTCCACTGGATATCATAAGGTGAATGCACCAATTTGTAAGTCGCTCTGGATAAGAGCGTCTGCTAAATGACTTAAATGTAAATGTAAATGTATATTTATTACTCTGCCAAGGCAGCAGCTACTTTTTCTGGTGTCCGGAAAATGTAATGCGGTTATACAATTTTAAAAATAGAATACATTCATAACATATTTCACAACACACTAAGTGTGTGCCCTCAGGCCCCTAATCCACTACCACATACTGTATGTACAACACAAAATTCATGGGTACGTTAGTGTATAGTGCTCCTCCCATAATCTGTTCTGGACTTGGGAACAGTGAAGAGCCCTCTGGTGGCATGTCTTGTCGGGTATGCATGGGTGTCTGAGTTGTGTGCTAGTCATTTAAAAACAGACCGCTCGGTGCTTTCAACATGTCAATACCTCTCACACATAGCTCAGTGCTAGAGGCAGCACTACAGACCCTGGTTCGATTCCAGACCAGGGTCACAGATGTGATTCGGAGTCCCATAGGTTGGTGCACAATTGGCCCAGAGTCGTCCGGGTTAGGCCGTCATTGTAAATAAGAATTTGTTCATAACGGACTTGCCTAGTTAAATAAAGGTTAAGTAAATAAAAGTAGTGATGAAGTCAATCTCTTCGCCACTTTGAGCCAGGAGAGATTGACATAGAGAACAAATATGAATACAATCTGTGTACATCCAAGGGCCAGCCGTGCTGCCCTGTTCTGAACCAATTGAAATTGTCCTTAGTCCCTCTTTATGCCACCTAACCACATGACTGAACAGTAGTCCACATGCAACAACTAGGGCCTGTAGGACCTGCCTTGTTGATATTGCTGTTAAGAAGGTAGAGCAGTGCTTTGTTATGGACAGACTTCTCCCCATCTTAGCAACTGTTGTATCAATGTTTTGACCATGACAGTTGACAATCTAGGGTTACTTCAAGCAGTTAGGTCACCTCAACTTGCTCAATTACCACATTATTTATTACAAGATTTAGTTGAGGTTTAGTGAATGATTTGTCCCACATACAATGCTGTTAGTTTTTAAATATATTTAGTACTAACTTATTCCTTGCCACCCATTCTGAAACTAACTGCAGCTCTTTGTTAAGTGTTGCAGTCATTTCAGTCACTGTAGTATCTGACGTGTATAGTTGAGTAATCCGCATACATAGACACACTGGCTTTACTCAAAACCAGTGGCATGTCGTTAGAAAACATTGAAATAACTAAGGGGCCTAGACAGCTGCCGTGGGGAATTCATGATTCTACCTGGATTATTTTGGAGGCTTCCATTAAAAAAAACACCCTCTGTGTTCTGTTAGAAAGATAACAATGTATCCACAATATAGCAGGGGGTGTAAAGCCATAACACAAGTTTTTCCAGCAGGAGACTATGATCGATAATGTCAAAACCTGCACTGAAGTTTAACAAAACAGCCCCCCGATCTTCTTATGATCAATTTCTCTCAGTCAATCATCAGTCATTTGTGTAAGTACTGTGCTTGCTGAATGTCCTTCCCTATAAGCATGCTGAAAGTCTGTCAATTAGTTTTTTTTCTGTAAAATAGCATTGTATATGGTCAACAAAAAAAATCCAAAAACCTTACTAAGGGTAGGTAAGCGGCATGACTTTTGCCTCACTCCAAGCCTGAGGGCACACACTTTCTAGTAGTCTTAAATTTAAGTTATGGCAAATAGGAGTGGCAATATCGTCCGCAATTACCTTCAGTAATTTTCCATCCAAGTTGTTGGACCCCGGTGGCTTGTCATTGTTAAGACTTATAGGGACGGTCCAGACGTCATAATCTTCGCATTGTTGGTCTGGCAGAGGGGGTGGAAGCTGGTTCTCGCCCCACCGACTTATTCGCCAAGCTACTGAGGGAAAGAATGCGATCGGAAGTTCTGGCTTCAGATCCGCAGCTGGATCGTGCACTTGTCCCCATGCCTGGATCGGGCTAATGTCCTCGCCCAGTAATCATCTGTTGTCACAGTTTAAAGACCAAGGATCTTATCCTGCGTGAGGCTCGAATGAGGGGTAACCTGTTACATGAAGGACATCCCTTCGGTGTCTATGATGATTACGCGCCCGGTGCAGCAAAGCAGTGCCGGCTACAGGGATGTCATGACTAAACTCTACAAACTCAATCTTCACCCAGCCTTGCTCCTCGCTGCCGGTGAGAAGATTTGTCTCTCCTCGGTTTTGGACGGAGATCATTTTATCTGGGAATAGACACCAGTGCCCCCTACGGGTTAAGGTCTGCTCACTGACTCTGAGTCTTTACTGTGCCATAGCGGGAGAAATCTTAAACTGTTTCAGCAAGGGCTGCCGATTTTACGTTGTTGTTGTTCCCATACATTCAGGATGATGATCCAGCCACTGGGAGGGAGATCGGAGCTTTCATTTCACTTTGATTCTGGCTGGAGGACTGACCTGTCGTTAGATTCTCGTGTTCAGAGAGATGCCTGTTTGATTGGCTTGCCAGGTTTGATCACTGACACTTCGGATGGATGCCCTTATATTCCCCAATTTTTGTTTTGTTTCGTTATTTATTTATCAATTCTTATCATTATCCATTTCCTTTTTCTCGGGGGGGGGGGGGTTCAGACCTTAAGATCTTGGCTGGAGGTCCAGGTGTGTTATGTGGTTATGTGAATATATACAGTACCAGTCAAAAGTTGACACATCTAATCATTCAAGGGTTTTTCCTTTATATTGTTTACTATTTTATACACTGAAGAATAATAGTAAAGACATCAAAACGAATGAAATAAGGAATCATGTAGTATCCAGAAAAGTGTTAAACAAATCAAAATATATTTGAGATTCTTCAAAGTAGCCACCCTTTGCCTTGATGACACTCCTGGCATTGTCTCAACCAGCTTCACCTGGAATGCTTTTCCAACAGTCTTGAAGGAGTTCCCACATATGCTAAGTACTTGTTGCCTGCTTTCACTTCTCTCTGCGGTCCAACCATCCAAAACCATTTCAATTGGGTTGAGGTCGGGTGATTGTGGAGGCCAGGTCATCTGATGCAGCACTCCATGACTCTCCTTGGTCAAATACCTCTTAGACAGCCTGGAGGTGTGTTGGGTCATTTTCCTGTTGAAAAACAAAATGATAGTCCCACTAAGCGCAAACCACTGGGATGGCGTAATCGCTGCAGAATGCTGTTGTAGCCATGCTGGTTAAGTGTACCTTGAATTCTAAATAAATCACAGACAGTGTCACCAGCAAAGGACCCCCACATCTCCATGCTTCTCGGTGGTAACCACACATGCAGAGATCATCCGTTCACCTACTCTACGTCTCACAAAGTCACAGAGGTTGGAACCAAAAATCTCAAATTTGAACTCAATCAGACCAAAAAGGACAGATTTCCACCGTTCTAATGTCCATTGCTTCTTGGCCCAAGCAAGTCTCCTCTTATTATTGGTGTCCTTTAGTAGTGGTTTCTTTGCAGCAATTCGACCATGATGGCCTGATTCACACTGTCCTCTGAACAGTTGATGTTGAGATGTGCCTGTTACTTGAACTCTGTGAAGCATTTATTTGGGCTGCAATTTCTGAGGCTGGTAACTCTAATGAACTTATCCTCTGCAGCAGAAGTAACTCTGGGTCTTCCTTTCCTGTGGCGGTCTTCATGAAAGCCAGTTTCATCATAGCGCTTGACGTATTTAATATTTTTTGCACATGAAGAAAAGTTAAAAGTTCTTGACATTTTTCAGATTGATCTCTATAGTGCAAACTAAATGGGCGAACTCAGTAAAGTTCAATCTCTTGCGTCTCTGCGCGGCATGGCATTTCTTCTATGAGCCAGTCCTGGAGAAAGTGCACGGCCGTGCACGTGCGCAGCTTAGAGGGAACATTGCTAGCAAGCCCAACCTCTTCCACCTCATGTTACCAAAACCCTGCCCACTGTATTTGATTGACAGGTCTAACACATTGAAAACGACAACGCAAAGAAGTAATGAGGAAACAAAATATTCAGATTGAGCATCTGAATTTTGACAGTCAAACCAGAGTATGGAAAATAATTCTCAATTGCAATTGAGAACTCATTTTCTTTGTCACAATTCATGCTGTCACAACAAGGGAATGAAATGGCACACATGAGAAATTGTCATTTAAGCATTTACATGTAGTTTTTAAATGTGTCAGTGAAATATTAAAACACAATTTTTCTAAATTGGTAGGTACTCAGTCATGATAATGCAATATATTACTTTGAATTGTGTCACAACAAATTCTCCCGACTTTGGTAGTGCAAACTGCAGACGTAGTGATACCATGGTAAATAAACCAGTTAAACTTGGAGAAATGTGCCTTCTATGGAGGATGCGTATTGCCAATGCTAATGTACGGAATCCAAATAAATATATCCACATAAGGCCAACACACAGAGCTCGGGATACTGAGATAATATTAACATCCTCTTCCGTGAAGAGATTTGTTAAAAGAAGCCAACATCTCCTGAATTGTTTCCCTTGGCTCTCACTGGGAGATTATTCTGCAAATTAATTTATATCCCAATCCAATGTTATAATACCAGGAGTTGACCTGTCTTTTTCAGAGCTTTGAACTGGATTCCATAAACTAAGAATTCACAGGCTAAAAGTAGACATTTAATTAGTCAAAAAGACAAATGTGCGTGTCAATTGCAAGCATTACATCTTATAAAATGCCTTGATTGGTTGACTCTAGAAGTGTCATAATAAGCGTCACCTGAAAATATACAGTAGTTTAACCCCAAAATTTTAACTTTAATTTTGGAGATACGTAATTGGTTTTCAGGCTCTGGGTGGGGAACACTTAGCTGAGCAAATACCAGTTACCTTTCTCCCTCCCTCTATCCCTGCAGCGTAACGTTTTATGACAAACTTGCATGTAAATAGAAGGTTCCAGGTGTGTGGGGAACACGAAATGCACCTTAACCGACTGAAGCTATGCTTATGGTATGGAAGGTATCCTTTCATCCCAAACATCAAAGATGTGACATGGCAGAGAAGGAGTCAACAAAGGCCACAAAATATGCACACGCGCGCGCCCACCCACCCACCCACCCACCCACCCACCCACCCACCCACACAATCCATGCGCTGACACTTAAGTTTAGGCTCCTTATTAGAGTCTCTTCCTCCCTTCCTTGAGTGGGCCCAGCTTGATGGTGAGAGAGTTGAGCCCAGGCTCTATTGTCTAGTGTGAGGCGTTCCTCGCAGGCCGTTCACTAAGGAGACCCTACTGGATGTGTGGGAGGTTAATGGGCCTAGCAGCGGCCTTTCAGCCTGACCTCTTTCCTGGACTTTAGCCACTGCGCTAACGGCCATTGGAATTCAGTGGAGGGTAGCAGAGATGAATCAAGAGGAGATAAAGGGACTTGTTCATCACTCTGTGCAGAGATTTTGGGGCAGAGGAAGGTGAACGGGGATAGAGTAAAAAGCGGAGAAGGGTGTGAGTGGCTATTTTTCCCCTCCACCACAAAGAATGGTGACATTCATTGGGGAATAAATAAAACAAAATCAACAGAAGCTTGCGGCACAAGAGACATTTTGACATGGGGGACGACGTTCAAAGACAATTATTTCAATGGGACCCGGAAAATACATGGATTAATTTAGTAAACTCTCCAATTTGCTCCAGTTTGCTTTCAGAAGAGAGATTATTTGTCTGCATGATTCTCTAATTCTGATTACAATTGTGTTCAATTATGATGTGTCACTTAATAGTAGAGGTCGACCAATTATGATTTTATTGCAGGACCAAAAATAGCCGATACCAATTAAATCGGACGATTTTTATAAATATATTTGTAATAATGACAATTACACCAGTACTGAATGAACAATGAACACTTATTTTAACTTAATATAATACTTAAATACAACCTATTTAGTCTCAAATAAATAATGAAACACGCTCAATTTGGTTTAAATAATGCAAAAACACAGTGTTGGAGAAGAAAGTAAAAGTGCAATATGTGCCATGTAAAAAAGCTAATGTTTAAGCTCCTTGCTCAGAACATGAGAAAGCTGGTGGTTTAATATTCCCAGTTCTTCAATATTCCCAGTTAATAGGTTTTAGGTTGTAGTTATTATAGGAATTATGACGTGTCGACTATCTCTCCCTATACCATTTGTATTCCATATACCTTTGACTATTGGATTTTCTAATAGGCACTTTAGTTTAGCCTGCCTAATCTCAGGAGTTGATAGGCTTGAAGTCATGAACAGCGCAGTGAAGCAAGCATTGCTAAGAGCTTCTGGCAAACGCAGTAAAGTTTGAATGAACGCTTATGAGCCTGCTGCCACCTACCGCCGCTCGGTCAGACTGCTCTATCAAATCATAGACTTAATTATAATATAATAAATACAGAAATATGAGCCGTTGGTCATTAATATGGTCAAATCCGGAAACTATCATTTCAAAAACAAAACGTTTATTCTTCCAGTGAAATACGGAACCGTTCAATATTTTATCGAACGGGCGGCAACCCTGAGTCTAAATATTGCTGTTACATTGCACAACCTTCAATGTTATGTCAAAATTATGTAAAAAATTTGGCCTCCCGGCTGGCGCAGTGGTCTAGGGCACTGCATCGCAGTGCTAGCTGCGCCACCAGAGTCTCTGGGTTCGCGCCCAGGCTCTGTCGCAGCCGGCCGCGACCGGGAGGTCCGTGGGGCGACGCACAATTGGCATAGCGCTCCAGCGACTCCTGTGGCGGGCCGGGCGCAGTGCGCGCTAACCAAGGGGGCCAGGTACACGGTGTTTCCTCCGACACAGGTGCGGCTGGCTTCCGGGTTGGAGGCGCGCTGTGTTAAGAAGCAGTGCGGCTTGGTTGGGTTGTGCTTCGGAGGACGCATGGCTTTCGACCTTCGTCTCTCCCGAGCCCGTACGGGAGTTGTAGCGATGATACAAGATAGTAATTACTAGCGATTGGATACCACGAAAATTGGGGAGAAAATGGGATATAAAAAAATAAAAAAATAATGTAAAATTCTCGCAAATTAGTTCGCCACGAGCCGGGCCCAAACTGTTGCAAATACCCTGAATCTGCATGCAATGAACTCAAGAGAAGTGACACCATTTCCCTAGTTAATATTGCCTGCTAACATGAATTTCTTTTAACTAAATATGCAGGTTTAAAAAAATATAATTCTGTGTATTGATTTTAAGACAGGCATCGATGTTTATGGTTAGGGACATTTGTGCAACGATTGTGCTCTTTTCGCAAATGCGCTTTTGTTAAATCATATTATTATTTGACCCTGCTGGTCATCTATGAACATCTTGGCCATGTTCTGTTATAACCTCCACCCGGCACAGCCAGAAGAGGACTGGCCATCCCTCATAGGAAGAAACCTAGAGAGGAATCAGGCTATGTTCTGGCCTTTCTAGGGAGTTTTTCCTAGCCACCGTACTTCTACACCAGCATTGCTTGCTGTTTGGGGTTTTAGGCTGGGTTTCTGTACAGCACTTTCAGATATCAGCTGATGTAAGAAGGGCTTTATAAATAAATTTGATCGCCCATTTGGCGAAGTAGGCTGTGATTCGATGATACATTAACAGGCACCGCATTGATTATATGCAACGCAGGACAAGCTAGTTAACCTAGTAATATCAACCACCATGTGTAGTTAACTAGTGATTATGTGAAGATTGACTGTTTTTTTTATAAGATAACTTTAATGCTAGCTAGCAACATACCTTGGCTCCTTGCTGCACTCGCGTAACAGGTAGTCAGCCTGCCACGCAGTTTCCTCGTGGAGTGCAATGTAATCGGCCATAATCGGCATCCAAAAATGCAGATTACCGATCTGTATGAAAACTTAAAAAATCAGCCCTAATAAAAATAAAATATCTACTTTATAGAACTAAACCATAACTCCACTAATAATAACGACAGTCCATGAATGACATGACCAAAAAGATGCTAGTTCTGCACTACACATGGATTACCCATATCATACGCAATATACCCTATTTTAAGTTTGAAACCAGCAGGTAAGCTACGTACACATACTTATTCCATGGCTGCTTGAACTGTTGTGCTTTAAGCCTTGTGGTAGTCTAGACTCACATTTCAGAATGAACTAACCTGGAGCAGAGGGGAAAAAAAGCCAAGCAGTGCATGCCATTATACTCCCCTGTAAGTCAATATGGAGCACACGGCCAACTTTGAAATAGTACCCCCACAGAGGAACGTAAAAAAGCCATCACTCATGGGGTGTCATCGCTGCTTATAGGAATTTTGTGCGCTTTGCGAGAACTCACAGTTACTATTGGAGTATCAAGTATTAACAGCCTACTTGAAAACTTTTTTAATAAAATAGACACTTCTGCACCAGAGCCTCCTGCTGAATCTGATATGGTAAAGGCAATGCCCTCACTGTAAATGTATCACAATCCCCCTATAGCCGTCTGCTAACAGCCAGACGCCCCCCTCCTCCCCACACCCACACTGATCGGAGTCACCCGCCACCTCCAACCGCAATCCCCCGGCCCAACATCCTCTCTGCTGAGTTAATTAAGGAGCAATTTGTTGCAAGTGTACTTTTCACATAACTGTGATTTGCCAATGAGGTATAAATCTCCTGGAAAGCAGCCAGTCCCCTCCTATCCGAAACAGTTTGTGCATATATTATATGATAATATTTAGTGGTGTTTTTGATCCTTCTGGCCTTCGGCAAGGTTTTTTCCCAGCTGTTCATGCACACAACATATTTTCGCACGGCAAGCCTAAATTTGGAAGCAGAAGTCTATGCCCCTTCGTCAGTGATTGGTCAAAAGTAGGGATTCTTCAATTAAGTGTTTGTTGTCATTCAACGACAGACGACTCGTTTTCATGCTATTTCTTTCACTTGAGAAACACTGCACTAAACATCTTAGTTAGATCTCCTCAGCAAAAACATCAACATTAATGACAGAATTCTTGAGTTATCTTAGAATTAATTCTGACTACTTTGAGGAAGTGTATACTGGCTACGGCGTCTCAACATAAAACAGTACTACTGTCGCTTTTTTGTGTGTTTTTCAAGCAAAGGTCTTTCCAAGCAAAGGTCTAAGGTATGTGAGCACCCTCATTTGGTTTTTGGCTAGGCGCCAGCCGAAACCAAACGTGCGGAAGCCTTTAGGGAGAGTTCCTCCACATCCCTTTTGTGATCTCGATGGCTGACAGTCAGCATAAAGGCAAGGGACTGTAGGGGTTGGAGGAGTTTAACTGAGAAGGGAGGATAGACTGCAAGGCTAGGGAATTCCTTCTTTCCCCTTGGGCCATGCTTTCTAGACAGGGCTCAATGAATATCAGCTTACCATTGTTATCGGTCGACGTGATCTTGTTGCAGAGCAATTCGGATCACATTGTGGTAAATGCTTCCATGGAGATTCACCCCCAACAAATTCCATTTACAAAGAGTGCCGTCTTTATGTGAGGTGGATTTTGTGTGAGGTAGCGGGCAAGTAGCAACTTATCCAATGTCTTGGGAGTTGGAAATTGTGGAAATGTACCTGTGTTTAAAAGGCACAGTAGCTTAGTAGTGATTAAACAGACCCCAAGAAATGTCGCAAGAAACATCCCAAAAACATCCCCATCTGCCAAGTATCCTACTCGGATGGTGCAAATAACAAACGACCTTGTCTTGTTCACTCAACCAAACCCAGGATTTTAGGTTAATCATGCATTATAACCAGAGTGGTACAAGAGTAACAATCTGCATTAAAACATTATGTAATGGGCTACAAATACACTGTAGGGTATTTCCATCCAGATCCCACCTACAAAGACTGCGCGACCATAAACTCACAGGGGGTGAATTCCACACAAGTAATGAAGACCGGCTACCTTTAATATTTTATGGGGTCTTCATAGAACCAATTTCTCAACACATCCTCTACGAGGGCATTGTCTAACAGCAAAATTATCTATGGAGGGCAACTTCCCTCTTCAGTTGATAACAAAAATATTTTTTGTTACTGCATATAATAAATCATGTCTGCAAGCATTCACCATCAGACGTCACGTTAAATACACAACGGTCTGCCAAAGTAGTAATCTAAAACAACATTCATAACAGGTGAAGAGGACAGGCCTAACAAAATGAGCTGTTACGCCAAAATATTGACTTGTTTAAATGGGTGGCTTTGAACAGTCATCCATGGCGTACTTAAAAGGAGAGAAAATCCCAATGTAGGATGATACTGTGACAAAAACATTCAAATGGACCAACAATTGGAGCAGGGGAATACTGGACAGGAGGAGGACCATCAACAAGGTTCATACATCTTGTACACTTGAACCCTCTCTTGCCCATCCCTTACTCAGCTTCTGTTCAAAATACACACTCACCAGGGCCTTGGCAACAAGGGAAAAAAGGCTGATTCAAATATAGAGACTAAGGGGCCTTTCAGAGAGGTCAGCTTCCACGTTTATACTTCCAGAGAAGAAAGAGTGAGAGGCTCTACGCTAGTCACAAAATGCTGAATCATTTAGTGCAAAACAATTATTAAAATGGGACAAGAAGATCCTATTATTCCCATAAACGTCTTGAACCTCCAGGACGAGGAAAAACTGTTCATCATCAGAGTTAAATTTTCCTTGACAATGAGTACCCGGTGCATTAGGGACATTGCACCGTACAGGGGTTGTGGTTTGTGGGGTAGCTCAGCTGATCCCCTAAGCAGATAGCAGTGGTAACAGACCCAGCCATTGTCACTTTGAGAAGAGCGTACTAATTACACTGCTAATCCCTGCCACCTGACAAGGTGAGGGCGCGCTGCGCAACCAGGCCACAGAATTCCACTGGCAGTGAGCAAAAGTGGTTTAGACTTTTATTTCACTAATGTGATGAATGTCAATGAACGGTTGTAGCTACGTTTCTCTATATGCAAATATTCAAAAACATGCATAAAAACAATGTGGATTTTCCCACCAAAGATGTGTCCATCAAAATGACTTGTTGCAGATAAAAGGCTGTGCGTGATGACGTAGTGCACATAAAAATTACTTTAGCAGTTAAAGTCCCATGTCCCGAACGAAAATACACGTCAATGGCTTTCCGTCGCATTTTCAACTACTGATGGTTCTCACCAAAAATGCTGTGTGCCCACTCTGGTTTTGGCATGTGTACTCTAGCCCACAGCATTACCTCCACGCTGTTGGCTAGAGCGTACCTATAGCCTACATGAGATTATTATGGACAAAAGAGCATTTATAATTGTCAAACAGCAGCCAAGCATCGACTATTATGTCACCAGAATAACACCCTCGATATTTATTGGAAAGGAGCATCAAGCTCATCACCTTGCACTTTCACCACCCTGTGAAGTTCACCATCGGGGGCTCCCGAGTGGCGCAGCGGTCTAAGGCACTGCATCTCTGTTCTAGAGGCGTCACTACAGACCCTGGTTTGATTTCAGGCTGTATCACAACAGGCCGTGATTGGGAGTCCCATAGGGTGGCGCACAATTGGCCCAGCGTCGTCTGGATTGTCATACAGGAAATTTACTCACGAGATGATGGTGTGTGGTCCTCCCACTACGACTCATCGGGAAGCAATGCAGTTTTAGACTACAGATGAAATTTTTATTTTACCTTTATTTAACTAGGCAAGTCAGTTATGAACAAATTCTTATTTACAATGTGGGGTGGGGGCTCCCGAGTGGCAGAGCGGTCTTAGGCACTGCGTCTCAGTTCTAGAGTCATCAATACACACCCTGGTTCAATTCTAGGCTGTATCACAACCGGCCGTGATTGGGAGTCCCATAGGGCGGCGCACAATTGGCCCAGCATGGTCCAGGGACCTGTATTTCCTGTTATGTTCGATGATGAATGATAACCCATGTACACTCGTATACAACTGCAATCAATTACCAGGTATTTTAATATTTGACAATTGATAGGCATCAGAGAGTTGAGTAACTCAACTCAAATATTAAGTCCGCTTTCAGAGGCTTCCTAGAACTAGAACAACCAGATTGAGCTACATAAATCCTTTACGAGGTAATTTAGGCATAATATAAAACATGCTAATATCAGGTACATGTAAAAAAAAATATATATATATTTTAAGTACTTAAGTTAGTGGTTGGTAGTGCTGAGAGCGGGTGCTGGTTTGGTTATTAAACAACCTAATTGTCGTCTGCATTCCCGCCTTTGAGACCACGACTCCCATTGTTAGGGCACAGACATGAGCATCTCATCATTGTATACAGATCTCTGGACGGATACACTTTTACCCCTGCTATTTTAGAGGCACACCGACCGCATGAGAGAGGAATGTACAAAACACTACGAGAGGGACGAGGAAAGTTTGTAAAAGTATACTTTATCTACTTTGAAGAACTAGTAAAACTATTGTCTAACAGCTCTGCAGCATACGTAAGCAGGCTAGCTAAATAGGATAACTAAAGACAGTACAGTATGGGGAGCACATAACAGATGGCTTGGCTGGCTGACTGCTACTGCCTGACCAGAGATGAGATGATTACTTTAAGGAATTAAAAATAATAGTAATCAAATAAAAACGAAGTAATATACACGACTGAAATATTTTATTATTTCATAGTAATTTCCTATTTGTCTATTGATGTCTACCCAATGTGGACCTGACAGTGACAATGGAATATTTTCAATGTTATGGCAATTGAATGTTCACTATCCTGGGCTTTGGATTTTCCATATAAAAGCTCAAACATTTATCTAAACCGATTTTTATTTTTATTTTCTTATAATTGAACCGACCTCAAAAAGCACTAACAGTGGCAGTGGCTTGGTAAAAACCCAAAGTGTGGATTGAAGTCTCTTCTTGACCATAGACTGCTTCCAGGGTAAGGAAACAAAAGTCATTTTGTTGTTTGGGTAAACTTCCTTTAAGACTACCATTGCAGCTGTCAATAATAGAAATTCAGTGGTTAAAGTGAAACTTGCCAATAAAACATCCTATCATGGATTCAGCTCATTTGAAATAGATGTTTTCAATATTTTCAATGCCACAAACCCAGAAATCTGAGCGTTTAGCTGTGTAACAGAAAACGAAAATGTTTCTTCAGCTTAACATTGGACCTCTTAACATGATTTGGTTAGGCTCAAAACCAAAAACACAACTTTGTCAACTAAAATGGTTTGCTATTTGACATTCATAAATATTTAGTACTAATGTTTATACTGAATGGGCCTAATAACAGAATGGCACTAAAAGCAGACAGAATGCAAGGAATGACAACCCCTTGCTCAGACAAAAGCAAAACTGTAGACACATTGACACATCCAGTCTGCCACATTGTTTTTTTTTAAGTTGTAATTGGGAGATGAAACAGAAAGGTGAACAACAGCTGAAGTCGGAAGTTTACATACACTTAGGTTGGAGTCATTAAAACTTGTTTTTCAACCACTCCACAAATGTCTTGTTAACAAACTATAGTTTTGGCAAGTCGGTTACGACATCTACTTTGTGCAAGACACAAGTAATTTTAAAAACAATTGTTTACAGAAAGATTATTTCACTGTATCACAATTCCAGTGTCAGAAGTTTACATACACTGAGTTGACTGTGCTTTTAAAAAGCTTGGAAAATTCCAGAAAATTATGTCATGGCTTTAGAAGCTTCTGAAAGGCTAATTGACATAATTTGAGTCAGTTGGACATGTACCTGTGGATGTAGTTCAAGACCTACCTTCAAACTCAGTGTCTCTTTACTTGACATCATGGGAAAATCAAAAGAAATCAGCCAAGACCTCAGATTATTTTTTTTTTAGACCTCCACATGTCTGGTTCATCCTTGGGAGCAATTTCCAAATGCCTGAAGGTACTACGTAAATCTGTACAAACAATAGTATGCAAGTATAAACACCATGGGACCACGCAGCTGTTATACCTCTCAGGAAGGAGACGCGTTCTATCTCCTAGAGATGAACGTACTTTGGTGCGAAAAGTGCAAATCAATCCCAGAACAACAGCAAAGGACCTTGTGAAGATGCTGGAGCAAGCAGGTACAAAAGTATATGTATCCACAGTAAAACGAGTCCTATATCAACATAACCTGAAAGGCTGCTCAGCAAGGAAGAAGCCACTGCTCCAAAACCACCATACTACGTTTTGCAGCTGCACATGGGGACAAAGATCGTACTTTTTGGAGAAATGTGCTCTGGTCTGATGAAACAAAATAGAACTGTTTGGCCATAATGACTATCGTTATGTTTGGAGGAAAAAGGGGGAGGCTTGCAAGCCGAAGAACACCACCCCAACCGTGAAGCACGGGGATGGCAGCATCATGTTGTGGGGGTGCTTTGTTGCAAGAGGGACTGGTGTACTTCACAAAATAGATGGCATCCTGGGGGAGGAAAATTATGTTGATATATTGAAGCAACATCTCAAAACATCAGTCAGGAAGTTAAAGCTTGGTCGCAAATGGGTCTTCCAAATGGACAATGACCCCAAGCATACTTCCAAAGTTGCAGCAAAATGGCTTAAGGACAACAAAGTCAAGGTATTGGAGTGGCCATCACAAAGCCCTGACCTTAATCCTATAGAAAACTTGTGGGCAGAACTGAAAAAGCATGCGCGAGCAAGCAGGCCTACAAACCTGACTCAGTTACACCAGCTCTGTCAGGAGGAATGGGATAAAATTCACCCAACTTTTTGTGGGAAGCTTGTGGAAGGCTACCCAAAACGTTTGACCCAAGTTAAACAATTTAAAGGCAATGCTACCAAATACTAATGGAGTGTATGTAAACTTCTGACCCACTGGGAATGTGATGAAAGAAATTAAAGCTGAAATAAATCCTTCTCTCTACTATTATTCTGACATTTCACATTCTTAAAATAAAGTGGTGATCCTAACTGACCTAAAACAGGGAATCTTTACTATGATTAAATGTCAGGAATTGTGAAAAACTGAGTTTAAATGAATTTGGCTAAGGTGTATGCAAACTTCCGACTTCAACTGTATGTAATATGTTCAGATGAAATACTGTTAGGTGAAATTAAGAACACACATACAGGCTAAAGGGTCTGTCTGTAATTTCCAACCCTTCTAATTACGACACTGAGATTAGAGCTCTGTTTGCTCTGCATTCTGGCCTCCTTTACTTACTTTAACTACAGCCGTTTGACTTAATCTTGTAAAGATCGCGTCACACAAAAAGCCAATGACCTTTGAAACTAACCTAAATGACAGGCAATGACACGTTCTGTTGCAAAATTGAAGGTTTTGAGTTCGACCCTGTGCATACGGTAAGCAAGCGTCTCTTAAGATATCCCTGATTGAAAGTACCGGAATGTGGTAGAAAGATTTACACAAAAGCCTTAGTTACTGCCATCACCCATTACCAAATGTCACGCTGTGCTTTGATTATGCCATAAGACAAATACAAAAAAGACACTCATTAAGTATGCACATATTCTACCTGCCTGTGCAAGTCCAACATTTACAAAGCGGCTAGCAAAAGCACACACAAATATGCACACTCGCCAACTTCCCATACTAGTCTTCCCATACTATGGTTTGTGCGTGATGCTTTTGAATGCATAAGCAAATAAGATTCTTCATTGAAGGGGGGAAGGATTCGTCGGGAAAGAATGTGCATGCAAATCTCATTTCGAGTGCTGCCCAGGTCTGAGGGAAACAGAGTCTGTTAGATAACTCCATGGTCAGCTCAGCTCTTTGTCCTTTTGCAATGCTTAGAAATAGCGAGGCCCTCACTTGAGTGTTGCATTTCAGCTTTGCTCTGAACGTCAAGATCATGTCAATGCATATCAGGACTTTGACAGTAGATTTGACCATGACGAAGAAAATAAAAAAAATAGTAGCTCTTTTCATCAAAGCAAACCATAGTTTGCGTAAGAGGGCTCAGGCCCAATACAGATCCCAAAGTGAGAAACCAACAAGAGACATGAATGAAAGAAAAGGATTATATTTCTTTCAGTTCGCCCAATGAAAATGTATTTGAGAGGAAGAATCTCAGAGTCCGTGAACCTGTGGCTGGCTAAAAGCTGGCACCACATTCTAGGGCACAGCGAGTGCCATTGCGCATTACTATGTGATAATTGTTGTTGTCTGGTTACTGACTGTCAAAGACATCTAATACTTGTGGATTTAGGAGCGTACCGTGACCTTTTTCTCACGTAGTCAAGCAACACAAAAAAGACTGTCTCCTTAAGAGTGTTGATGGAAGACAGCCCCCATAGCGTCGGCACACCTTTAAAAATAGCCCACGAGCCAAAATTAAGACTAAATTCAAATTATATATTTTAATAAACAGTAATGAGAGGAAAATGGCTTGAAGGAGATGGCGTTCGGCCTGTGGCTAAACCAGAGGCCAGGGTACACAGGAGGAAAAATGAGGGACAAAAGCAGCATTCATCTGGAAGACAAATCAGGCCCTAAATTAGTCCGGTCCAAGACTGAGGAAGGGTGCCAGCTTCTCATTGTCCCCCTGTGGGCAAAGGCATGTTAATCCATGAGGGTCTTTTGAAAATAGTGGCTACTCTTGATCTCAGGGGAGAGCGAACTCAGAGACTGGTAGTCACTGGCTACATCTAAGACTCTGAGAAGGTAGATTTGTGGGGATACAGGTGGGAACATAGAACTGACATCTGCAGCTTGATTATGATGGCAACACTACATTGAATATCCATTTGAGGACGGTGTATCAATACACACAGTGACTAAAGATAGAGATGCCCTTCCTAACTCATTGCCAGAGAGGAAGGAAACCGCTCAGGGATTTCACCATGAGGCCAATGGTGATATTTAAACAGTTACAGAGTTTTATCGCTGTGATAGGAGACTGAGGATGGATCAACAAAGTGTTATGTTCGGAGCAAATATACTCTGGAGTTGCTTACCAAGACAACATTGAATGTTCCCGAGAGGCCCATTTACAATTTTGACCTAAATTGGCTTGACAATCTATGGCAAGACTTGAAAATGTCGGTCTGACAATGATCAACTACCAACTTGACAGAGCTTGAGTAATTTTTTTCAAGAATAACGGGAAAATAAAATACCATTTTATTTGTCACATACATGTGTTTAGCAGATGTTATTGCGGGTGTAGCGTTTTATTTTCCGTTAATTAAAAAAAAAAATGTTTTCACTTTGACAGAGTATTTTCTATCGATCGTTGACAACAAAAAAAAGACAATTACATCTATTTTAATCCCACTTTGTAAGGGGTGTGAATACTTTCTGATGGCACGATATATCCACACTTGCTATGTTATCTTTTTGTAAAAAGTAGGGAAATGTGACTTGAATCACTGAATTCTCTCATCAGCCATGGGTGCTAGACGTTATACAGCTCTAAGGAGTATAATATACACTGCTCAAAAAAATAAAGGGAACACTTAAACAACACAATGTAACTCCAAGTCAATCACACTTCTGTGAAATCAATCTGTCCACGTAGGAAGCAACACTGATTGACAATACATTTCACATGCTGTTGTGCAAATGGAATAAACAGGTGGAAATTATAGGCAATTAGCAAGACACCCCCAATAAAGGAGTGGTTCTGCAGGTGGTGACCACAGACTACTTCTCAGTTCCTATGCTTCCTGGCTGATGTTTTGGTCACTTTTGAATGCTGGCGGTGCTTTCACTCTAGTGGTAGCATGAGACGGAGCCTACAACCCACACAAGTGGCTCAGGTATGCAGCTCATCAGGATGGCACATCAATGCGAGCTGTGGCAAGAAGGTTAGCTGTGTCTGTCAGCGTAGTGTCCAGAGCATGGAGGCGCTACCAGAGACGTGGAGGAGGCCGTAGGAGGGCAACAACCCAGCAGCAGGACCCGCTACCTCCGCCTTTGTGCAAGGAGGAGCACTGCCAGAGCCCTGCAAAATGACCTCCAGCAGGCCACAAATGTGCATGTGTCTGCTCAAATGGTCAGAAAACAGACTCCATGAGGGTGGTATGAGGCCCCGACGTCCACAGGTGGGGTTGTGCTTACAGCCCAACACCGTGCAGGACGTTTGGCATTTGCCAGAGAACACCAAGATTGGCAAATTCGCCACTGGCGCCCTGTGCTCTTCACAGATGAAAGCAGGTTCACACGCACATGTGACAGACGTGACAGAGTCTGGAGACGCCGTGGAGAACGTTCTGCTACCTGCAACATCCTCCAGCATGCCGGTTTGGCAGTGGGTCAGTCATGGTGTGGGGGGCATTTCTTTGGGGGGCCGCACAGCCCTCCATGTGCTCGCCAGAGGTAGCCTGACTGCCATTAGGTACCGAGATGAGATCCTCAGACCCCTTGTGAGACCATATGCTGACACATGCACATTTGTGGCCTGCTGGAGGTCATTTTGCAGGGCTCTGGCAGTGCTCCTCCTTGCACAAAGGCGGAGGTAGCGGTCCTGCTGCTGGGTTGTTGCCCTCCTACGGCCTCCTCCACGTCTCCTGATGTACTGGCCTGTCTTCTGGTAGCGCCTCAATGCTCTGGACACTACGCTGACAGACACAGCAAACCTTCTTGCCACAGCTTGCATTGATGTGACATCCTGGATGAGCTGCACTACCTGAGCCACTTGTGTGGGTTGTAGACTCCGTCTCATGCTACCACTAGAGTGAAAGCACCGCCAGCATTCAAAAGTGACCAAAACATCAGCCAGGAAGCATAGGAACTGAGAAGTAGTCTGTGGTCACCACCTGCAGAACCACTCCTTTATTGGGGGTGTCTTGCTAATTGCCTATAATTTCCACCTTTTGTCTATTCCATTTGCACAACAGCATGTGAAATGTATTGTCAATCAGTGTTGCTTCCTAAGTGGACAGTTTGATTTCACAGAAGTGTGATTGACTTGGAGTTACATTGTGTTGTTTAAGTGTTCCCTTTATTTTTTTGAGCAGTGTAGCATAACTAAGTGGGAATGAATATTTTGACTGCTTCTTAGTTTGTGTGACATAGAAAGGGTAATATTATGATAGCGTCGTCTACTGACGATGATTGACAGCCATGGTCGATGGTGACGACATTATGTGACAGACAACGGTTTAGCCTATTAGAATTGTCTTGCAGCGAACAGTACACAAGTTTAGCTATTAGCTATAGCTTATTTCAACAAATATGTTATATAGCCTACGAAAGGAAGGTGGAATGTAATTCCACCGAAGAAGCACAACATATGTCCAGTCAGAAAATATTGTTTCTCTGTCTCACTCTGTCAGACGCATGGGCATTAGGCTATAGCCTAAAACGACTTATTTTTATAAAACGGACACGCCTTAACTATTGTGCCTAGCTGTTTAAAAAAAAACGGAGCCTATATTCCCTTCTCTCTCTCTCCATTCGATAGGCTATGAATATGACTGAAGGCTACGAGTCATCGTTTTATGCATGTCTTTCCGCCGATCAAACAACGAATGGAACGGAGTTCCGTCTCAAAAAGTTACTTTAATAACCTAGACACGTCAGGTCGCCACACGACTAATAATGAGAGAGAACAAACTTTTTATTTGTATATTTTTTATGAAGCAAATAAAGAAATTATTATCCAGTTCTGAACAGTAGACTGCTTCTATACCGCCTATGATGTAGGCCTTTAACCTAGCTCACTACGGTAAGACAGCCCGTTCCTCATCAGACAGTCACTGTTCCATCATGTGCACGTGACACAGACTAGGCTTGGGCGATATACAGGTGTATTTCAAAACACAGAAGGTATGATTTTCAATACCGTTAGCAGGGGCGTGTGTGCTACGCCACTGCTTATACCTAAGTATAAATAAGAAATCTAAGATGTCAAAATATATAGCTATGCATTTGGTTGGTTAACATGCTAGCTAAATGGTACGATCTCAAGGTCAAGCCTCTTGGTTACAGCGGAGACATTTAATAATAGAGATCCTATTAAATTACTCTTGGTATTGTAATTCCTAATTCTATGCATTCAATCCCCTCCAGGATCAAGTTCCCTGTTGTCTAAATTGTTTTGTGCGTCATGATACAGAAACTGTATGACAGTATAAAAAGCATGGATACTGTCCAAACCCCCCCCACACACACACACACACAGCTCCTCCACCGGAAAGGAACATTAGGAAATATTTGCTATTGACTGCACTTAGCCTCTGCCTGGGCTTTCGACATTATCTTTCGACATGGTCCAGTTGCACTCGATGTCGTGCTAGGGGCAATAGCATCGTATATCACAATTCTTATGGGTACATAATCACGATAGGACAAAGGTTGACGTCACCCAACCCTAGTGTGACATTAAGAAGGAAGCATTGTATTTCAAGGTAAAAGGCAGACAGACATTCTGGGGCAGGCAAAGATTTATTATGGACTGAGCGGGAGATGTTTGCCCTCACAAAAAGACAGAATTTCATGCATAGCACCTGATAATGTCGACAGCTCTTCTCTGCCCGAGGCGTGGTACGGCACTGCCGGGTAATTCTTTCACTTAGTAGGGGAGGAAGAGAAAGGTCGCTGTTTTGAATTCCCGAGCCGACGAGGTAAAACAATCTGTTGGCGTGCCCTGGATAAGAACGTCTAAGAACGTGACTAAAACGTAAATGAAAAATGTTGGGTTCTATATTGGATAGAAACAAAAATATATATATTATCCAGCCAAGATGTAGCTGGTAACTGTCATTGTGAAACCACAGGATTCGCCTCTATTCACTTGTTACCGACGGGGCACCAAATGGAGCATCATTGGATGTTTCCACCAATGGGCCAATAAAGAGAGAGGGTAATGCTGACTTGTCCAGACTGCTGGAGCTCCCACTCATGCAACATGGATAATGCCACTGGCTCGGGTCAAAAGAATGGCCCTGCAAATCTTTCACTGGCTCTCTAAATGCTTTAACGACCCTACGGTTGGCATAAGTCCTTTTCACTTCTCATCCTCTCTGCGTATCTCAACGGATGGCACTGCGCCATCTGGCTCGCGCCGGCCCAAGTGAATAGAGGGCTTCCTTCATTGTCCACCCCACTCTTGTTTCACAAACTAGACATTAGCAGCCTCTGTGCTGGGGCATTCATTGTCTGTTTGGCATCATGTCCTGAAACTGGCTTTTCATGAAAGAGGAGCCTTTCCCTGTAGCACCTTGTAGCACCTTGTAGCCAATATGGTCCATTGGTAATCAATTCTAAAAAGGGAGGTGAATCCTCAACACCTTTTACTTTTTCGTTAACATTTGAGAAAAAAAATATATTGTGTTTTACTCAATTCCAACCCACAACCCCCATTTCAGGCATCCGTCAAGAGACCAGAGGACGAGTTAAAGGATTCGACAAATCCCCTTTCTGTCCCAGTGCACTTGATGTTAATCTCCCCTACCCAGGGGAAATCTGTCTTTCACTCCCCCATGCGTGAGACTTCTGAGCGAGACCAGAGAACCATCTATGGAGACTGACGCTCCTGAAAGATGGATGAATGGGAGGAATTTGGGATGTTTTGAAATGAATGCCCATCTTGATGGTCAGTCAGATAAGAGGGGCATAGCCTAGGGATGGGCATTTTAAATCACTTCACTATTCGAAAGACTTTTTCCCAGATATCGGTTTTCTGTAACTTTGTTTAAACTTGGGACACTTGTTTGCTGTGCAGCCTGCACGACATGTGAGAGTCGGTGTGCATACAGCAGGGCGGGGGATGGGCAGGGGCCAGTGGTGTGTGTGACACGGGATGGAGAGGAAAAAAAAGTAGCCACTGTGACTTGCCCTAGTTAGACAAACTTGGAACTGCCATAGGTTACCCATCATCCCACCTGGCAGTGCCTGTCTTCACTGCAACACATTGATGTAAAGTAGCTAGCTAAGATAGCTAGCTAGGCTAGTTGAAGCCATTTTGCTGGGCAACCCGTCCTGGTCTACAACAGATCTAACAGCCTACCTGTCGGTTGCTCATTGTAGCCTACTCCTTCACATTTAGCTAACTTAAATTTTACATTTTGAATTGATTGGAGATCTTCCCTGTAGTGCCAACAACAAGCAGCTACACACATGTACTTTTATGGGGCGCACGTCATAAAACCTACATTCAAAAGTTTGTTTTATTAAATTAAGAATTTCAAAAGTCATCGTATATCCTTATGTTGCAATGTCAAAGATAACTATTTAATTGAGACAAAAAAGCCTCAAATTAATAGCCTTGGAAGTTGTCGAACACTAACGTCCATTTAGATATTCAAATAACTGTGCCCATCCCTAGCATAGCCATGAGTAAGGTCTGATAGGTACTATAGAGCCCCACAGTGGAGGTGTCATAATAACCATAAAACCTAGCGGTCAAAACAGGGAAAGTGTTCCAATCATTTTTCCCCCCAAAAATTCCCCCATAGTGGATTTTAGAAACACTTAAAATAAGGGCTGTGTTTCATGTAGACTTACACTGGTGTGCATTTTGATAACCATGTCAATCTCTCTCAGACAAAGTGACTTACCAATATAGTCAGCTCTATTTCCTCTCTGATGCTAATTAGCATTTTTGAATCTAGGTGTTTGCCGCCTTGGAAATTGCTTCAGGGAACATGGCATTCTGGTCTGAAGTGAATATATTGTTCTGGGAAACACCATATGGGGAGTCGTGTCATTTGCTGAGTGAAGTTTCAAGTTCTGATCGCTGTCATATACATTATGGCTGTGAATGAAGACGAACAAATAAGTGAGGGTTTCACATGGAACCGGAAAGACTTCCGGAAAGTTAAGGTGGCTCAGTGTGCTATTAGCACTGGAGATGGCTAGGTGCACCGAACATGTGGCGGTACAAATCCACCGTTTAGAACAAAAGCAGTAATTATGGTTTCCCTATGTGTTTTGTAACTGTCAAAGCGGCATTTCGACATTGGGCCGGTATGAGAGTCGGGGCGAGAGCACCTGAAACAGTCAGCGGAGACGGCACATAAAAACAAAAACAACAGCTGTCAGCATGATTCAAAAGGATGTTTTGTAGACTACCTCGCCCTGAAAGGGAAGAGGACAGATAGCAAATACAGAACAATGGGAAACGCCACCTCCTTTTCTGAGGGCACATCAGAAACCAATGTCATAGTTCAAAGCAGATATTTGAGAGGGGCCTTCGGTTTAACATCTTTATGGGATTCTATGACACATGTTTAATCAACAACTAGCCCATGAAAGTAAAAAAATAAAACAATAAAAACATTTATGGGGTCAACGTTGCAAACTGAAGTATCAAACTGTGGGGTCTTTCCTTTTAATAGTGCTCCAAGATGCCAGCATGTGTTTTTATTGACATGGCAAGTACTAAATTCATCCTTATTTAGCCGGCATAACATGCTGACCACACCGCTCGTCCACGTGAGCGCAGGTTGATTTTGTCCATCCACACTAGACGCGATCGGGACAGGAAGGTTGAAATATCAACAACGAACTCTGAACCAAATATACTAATTTGGGGACAGGTTATGGCAATTTAGCTCGCTAGCTTGCTGTTGCTAGCTAATTTATCCTGGGATATAAACATTGGGTTGTTATTTTACCTGAAATGCACAAGGACCTCTACTCTGACAATTAAACCACAGATAAAAAGGGTAAACCGAGTCCATTTCTAGTAATCGCTCCTCCTTCAGACTACTTCTTTGGACTTTCTATGGCAGTGGGCAACCATCTTTAAAAGTGCATTAACACAACCAACTGGAGTGTGGAACTCAGGTCATCTTTCAATCAATCACATGGGTGTATGGTCCTAAAAACAAATAATGAGATGGGAGAGGCGAGACTTACAGCAAGTCAAGAGTCACAAATAGAAACAAGTTCTATTTTAGCGCCTGGCTACGCAGACGCTCGTTGATGCACGTGAGCAGTGTGGGTGTAATGACTGAATAACATGTATGTGCACACGCGACGCGGGCAGTGTGGTCAGCACTGATCGCTCTGGTGCAGGTTTTCATCAAGGATCTCTCTGTACTTTGCTTCGTTCATCTTTCCCTCGATCCTGACTAGTCTCCCAGTCCCTGCCGCTGAAATACATTCCCACAGCATGATGCTGCCACCACAATGCTTCACCGTAGGGATGGTGCCAGGTTTCCTCCAGACGTGACGCTTGGCATTCAGGCCAAACAGTTCAATCTTGGTTTCATCAGACCAGAGAATCTTGTTTCTCATGGTCTAAGAGTCCTTCAGGTGCCTTTTGGCAAACTCCAAGCTGGCTGTCATGTGCCTTTTACTGAGGAGTGGCTTCCATCTGGCCACTAATTGGTGGAGGCCTGATTGGTTGAGTGCTGCAGAGATAGTTGTCCTTCTGGAAGGTTCTCCCATCTTTACAGAGGACCTCTAGAGCTCTGTCAGAGTGACCATCGGGTTCTTGGTCACCTCCTTGACCAAGGCCCCTTTCCACCGATTGCCAAGCGGCCAGCTCTAGGAAGAGCCTTTGTTGATTCCAAACTTCTTCTATTTAAGAATGATGGAGGCCACTGTGTTCTTGGTGACCTTCAATGTTGCAGAAATGCTTTGGTACCCTTCCCCAGATCTGTGCCTCGACACAATCCTGTCTGAGCGCTACGGACAATTCCTTCGACCTTATGGCTTGGCTTTGTGTGTATATATACACACACATTTGTAAACATTTCTAAAAACCTGTTTTTGCTTTGTCATTATGGGGTATTGTGTGTAGATTGATGAGATGTATTATTAATTTATTTAATAAGGCTGTATCGTAACAAAATGTGGAAAAAAGGAAGGGGTCTGAATAATTTCTGAATGCACTGTAATTATCATGATAATATTGTATGGCTATGTCCCTGGCAATTCCCAGCCCTAGTAGATTTGCAAGAAATTAGCCAAGAGGGCCCCCACACTTTTTGCCACCACAGCTGAAAAAAATCCTTGAGTGATAATGTATGTGCACCATGTCTCCAGGGAACGCAACCCACCAAACACCTTTGCCCTCAAGCCAAAATAAATATGGTTCCAATTGTTATTGTAGTGTTGGCAGCCCTGGGATGTCCCATCACGGGGTTAAATGCCCCGCCTGAGAAAAAAGATATCTAGGGAAACTAAACTGAAGTTGTTTTCTGTCTCACCACCAATTGATCGCTCATGCGGTTTAAAAAAGCTACAACTTGTAACTTGAAATCCTCCTATTGAATAGAAAAAGGTAACTTACTAGAAAACACATTCAGTCAAACAAAAAACTAAAAGTTACATTTGCAAAGACCTACTCTCCCTAGCTTTACAACAACTGTAGGGGCAGCACTTTTTACAGAGGACTATAGCTAGAGAACGCACATTTGAACAAAGAACTCCGAGCCCTACTCACCATGCTTTGATGCAATTCATTTGGGGGGAACAGTTTCTGCTTTAACACTCTACATGTGTCGAGTTATTATACATCCACTTTGAGTTCGGAGGGTTCATTTAAATATGATCAACGGTTGTAAACAAATTTGTGCACAAAATTTGAGAGAAATAAGCTTTTTGTGGAACATTTCTGGGTTATTTTATTTCAGCTCATGAAATATGGGACCGACACTTGTCATGTTGTGTTTACAGTGGCAAGAAAAAGTATGTGAACCTTTTGGAATTACCAGAACTTCTGCATAAATTGGTCATAAAATTTGATCTGACCTTAATCGAAGTCACAACAATAAGCAAACACAGTGTGCTTAAACTAATAACACACAAATTAATGTAAACTCAGCAAAAAAAGAAAACCTCCCCTCACTGTCAACTGCATTTATTTTCAGCAAACTTAACGTGTAAATATTTGTATGAACATAACAAGATTCAACAACTGAGGAAAAACTGAACAAGTTCCACAGAAATATGACTAACAGAAATAGAATAATGTGTCGCTGAACAAACGGGGGATCAAAATCAAAAGTAACAGTCAGTATCTGGTGTGGCCACCAGCTGCATTAAGTACTGCAGTGCATCTCCTCCTTATGGACTGCATCAGATTTGCCAGTGACGGTGGGTTTGTGCCCATAGACGACGTTGTTGCCGGTGATGTCCTGTCGTACAACAGGCCTACAAGCCCTCGGTCCAGCCTCTCTCAGCCTATTGCGGACAGTCTGAGCACTGATGGAGGGATTGTTCCTGGTGTAACTCGGGCAGTTGCTGTTGCCATCCTGTACCTGTACCGCAGGTGTGATGTTCGGATGTACCGATCCTGTGCAGGTGTTGTTACACGTGGTCTGCCACTGCGAGGACGATCAGCTGTCACCTGTCTATCTGTAGCACTGTCTTAGACATCTCACAGTACGGACATTGCAATGTATTGCCCTGGCCACATCTGCAGTCCTCATGCAGTCCTCATTTGGTGTTTTTCAGAGTCAGTAGGCCTCTTTAGTGTCCTAAGTTTTCATAACAGTGACCTTAATTGTCTACAGTCTGTAAGCTGTTAGTGTCTTAACGACCGTTCCACAGGTGCATGTTCATTAATTGTTTATGGCTCATTGAACAAGCATGGGAAACAGTGTTTAACCCTTTACAATGAAGATCAGTGAAGTTATTTGGATTTTTACGAATTATCTTTGAAAGACAGGGTCCTTTTTTGCTGAGTATATTTTTCTTGTCTATATTGAATACATAATTTAAAGATTCAAAGTGTAGGTTGGAAAAAGTATCTGAACCCCTAGGCTAATGACTTCTCCTAAAGCTAATTGGTGTCAGGAGTCAGCTAACCTGGAGTCCAATCAATGAGATGAGACTGGAGATGTTGGTTAGAGCTGCTCTATAAAAAAATCACACAAAATTTGAGTTGGCTATTCAAGCATTGTCTGATGTGAACCATGCCTCAAACAAAAGAGATGTCTGAAGAACTAAGATTTAGAATTGTTGACTTGCATAAAGCTGGAATGGGTTACAAAAAGTATCTCTAAAAGCCTTGATGTTCATCAGTCCACAGTAAAACAAATTGTCTATAAATGGAGTTCAGCACTGTTGCTACTCTCCCTAGGATTGGACGTCCTGCAAAGACAACTGCAAGAGAATGCTCAATGAGGTTAAGAAGAATCCTAGAGTGTCAGCTAAAGACTTCCCTGGAATATGCTAACATCTCTGTTGACGAGTCTACGATACGTAAAACACTAAACAAGAATGGTGTTCATGGGAGGACACCACGGAAGAAGCCACTGCTGTCCAAAATAAACATAACTGAACGTCTGACTTGCAAAAGTGCACCTGGATGTTCCACAGCACTACTGGCAAAATATTCTGTGGACAGATTAAACTAAAGTGGAGTTGTTTGGAAGGAACATACAACACTATGTGTGTTGAAAAAAATGGCACAGCACACAAACATCAAAACCTCATCCCAACTGTAAAGTATGGTGGAAGGAGCATCAAGGTTTGGGGCTGCTTTGCTGCCTCAGGGCCTGCACAATTTGCTATCATTGACGGAAAAATGAATTCCCAAGTTTATCAAGACATTTTGCAGGAGAATGTAAGGCTATCTGTCTTCAAATTGAAGCGCAACAGAAGTTGTGATGCAACCGGAGAACGACCCAAAACACAGAAGTAAATCAACAACAGAATGGTTTCAACAGAAGAAAATACGCCTTCTGGAGTGGCCCAGTCAGAGTCCTGACCTCAACCCGATTGAGATGCTGTGGCATGACCTCGAGAGAGTGGTTCACACCAGACATCCCAAGAAAGAGGAATGGTCCAAAATTCTACCTGACCGTTGTGCAGGTCTGATCCGCAACTAAAGACAACGTTTGGTTGAGGTTATGGCTGCCAAAGGATGGTCAACCAGTTATTAAAGGGTTCGCATACTTTTTGCACCCTGCACGGTGAATGTTTACATAGTGTGTTCAATAAAGACATGAAAACGTAGAATTGTTTGGGTGTTAGGTTTAGCAGACTGTCTATTGTTGTGACTTAGATGAAGATAAGATCACATTTTATGACCAATTTATGCAGAAATACAGGTCATTCAAAAGAGTTCATATACTTTGTCTTGCCATTGTACATGTTGCGTTCAGTGTAATTTTCTAAAAAAGTATAATTCAAGGAAAATGTTTAACACACTAAATTAGAAGTATGCATTAAGGTGTCTGTAATAGAATAAGCGTGGCAAAAACAAATGTAGACATTAATACATGCATTTGTTTAGCTTCCCAAATATTTTTTACAATGGTGGTGTAGTGCCAAGATGGAGGCGCGGTGGCTTCACAACAGCGCGGCCTGTCAGTCATCTAGTGTATATATAAATCGTTGGCGATATCGGGGTGAGATCCAGATGTGTCAGATGTGTGACATCTGGATTCCAATTCTGAATCCAGATGTGTCTTTTAGACATAGTATATGATATTGGGATTACTCTGAATATGACACATGGACATTTCCCTATGGCCTCATTCAATATCCTGAGATATTGACTAATACTAACTGTACACATCGCATATGTGTTTTCTAAGAAAATTGCAGAGAAGCTTCTCTTGGCTGAGGTCCATATCCGGATCTTGATATGCTAGTTGATATGCTAAAAATAAGAACGTTTGAGCTATATTTCTGAGTTAGTAATGAACAGTAATTTACCCCATCAAGCAACACATAACCTCCCTAATAACAACACAGCCCACACACACCCCCAACCCATAAATCTGAACATCTTCCGGTGGCTTTCACAATTCAGTGTCCCTTCCCTCTCAGATAAAAAAATGTATCTGCTAAAATGTCACACTTAATCCTATAGTTTACCAGAGTAGTAATTGTGGTGCACTGCTTCTTGCTCCAGACTTTTTTCTGACACCACGTTGTTGTTCAAACTAGTTGTTCTGTATTTCTTCCTCTCACAGTGGCTGCAGTAGACGATTATGTTCTTGACAGAGTGCTCATCCATGGCCAAGCAGCATACAGTGTGGGCAAATACAGCTCAACCGTGCTGCCGTTGAAATATTTGTTTTGATCAAGGGAAAATAACGTCCATTTGAGGTACAATCTGCGATGGCCACATGATGTAAAAATCCACCAAAATATACAGTATTTATAACCATTGATTCTAGAAGAATATACCAGCTTAGTTAATAAATGTATAGAAGTTTGTTTTACTCCATTCTTTTCAAACAATGTATAGCTTAAAAACATGCAAAAACCTATCGTGTTTATCTCATGGATATGAAATAAAGCCCCCCCCCCACCCGCCTATGAATTTGAGTGTTTACATTTCTTAATGTTGAATACTGCCATTGTTTTTTACTAAAGTTTGGGCTTTTCTGTCCTAAACAGGTCTACAATCCACACAATCTTCTGTGTCCCTGCTCTATCCCTTGAGCCAGACAAAATAGTTCAGTGATTTTTGTCATCAACATTTCCAGCAAACTACTGAGCACAAAACTACTGACCAGAACTACGACTAAAACGTTTTAAAGGAGAATTTTACCCTGGCTCTGGCACGGCATATATTCATTACTATATTAACATTACATTTTTATCATAAAACACCACAATTATCCAAACCACAAGCTAGAACTAGTACATTCTCATTTCATAGGTAGAATTGTATAGTTTCGACTCCCTGTGTGTTCGTCTGCTTATAGTGAACAAAAAAGTCTGGCATTCATATCAAATGCTGATACTGCCCACGTGCCCACAAACATGAATAATGGCATTGTTGACTTCAAAACGTGCCAACACACAGTAATCTCAGAATTTCTCGAAGCAAGATTATTTTATAAAACAAATTTTACATTTGTTTTTCACTAATGTTTGTCATCATGCCCGTGTGGTGTTCTGTGCCTGGCAGTGCAATTACAAACAAGGTAACCTAACGTTAGCTAGTTTGCTAGCCTAGCTGGGTAAACTAGACAGGGCATATTTACTAGGATTAAAAGTTTAAATGTATTTGGCTAAGGTGTATGTAAACTTCATTTTAAAACATGCATCTTACAAAATGAGTTGTTTAATCTAACTGCTTAACTATTTATCTGTACATGGAATTGTATTTGGGTTTTTAATACTTTTTTTTTTTCTCTCTTCTAATCTTTACAGGAAAATGCCACGGGCACTATCTGATGTGTGGAGACATTTCACTTCAGCTAATGTAGAAGGAAAAGCTGTGTAAATTTGCAAATACTCTGCCAAATCATATATGAAGAAAGCAACAAATCTGCTGAATCATCTGGCCAAGTGCATAAAGTTCCCTCAGCACTCACAACCTCTGACAAAAGTCCCCATATTCGAGGTGAAATTGATGAATTAGACACCTGATCGATACCAACAAGTCATTGTCCTCCTGGAATCAGAAGTTTTTTTGACTCAATGGAGGAACGTTGTCAGAGAAATGCTGATGAATGTCTTGCTCGAGCTGTGTATGCAACTGGTTCACCTCTGATGCTCACAGGCAATGTGTATTGGAAGAGATATCTGAATGTTCTTCGCCCAGCATACACCCCTCCAACCAGACATGCTTTATCTACTCATTTGCTGGATGCAGAGTTCAACATAGTTAAAGTGAAGGTCAAGCAAATCAGAGAAAGCAGACTGTATTGCAATCATCTCTGATGGGTGGTCGAATATTCGTGGGCAAGGAATAATTAACTACATCTCCACCCCTCAACCAGTATTCTACAATAGCACAGACACACCGGTCTCTACATTGCAGATGAGCTGCAGGAAATCATCAATGACCTTGGACCACCAAAGGTATTTGCACTGGTGATAGACAATGCTGCGAACATGAAGGCTGCTTGGTCTAAAGTGGAGCAGTCCTTCCCTCACATCACACCCATTGGCTGTGCTGCTCATGCATTGAATCTACTCCTCAAGGACATCATGGCACTGAAAACAATGGATACACTCTACAACAGAGTCAAGGAAATGGTTAGGTATGTGAAGGGTCATGTGTATTGGAAGAGATATCTGAATGTTCAGCAGCAATCTAGCAGCAATCTACCTCACCAAGCGAGAAGAATAAGAACACCACATTGAAGCTGTCCAGCAACACCCGTTAGGGTGGAATTGTCATCATGTTTCACAGTCTCCTGGGGGGGGAAGGAGTCTCTCCAGGAAATGGCCATATCACAGCCTGCCGATATGGACAGCCCCATCAAGAGGATCCTCCTGGATGATGTATTTTAGGAGAGAGTGGTAAGCTGCTTGAAACTCCTGAAAACTATAGCAGGTGCCATTTCACAGACTCTGCTTGCAGATGTAAGTGAAGAAATCTACACTGCCCTGCCCACTTCACTCTTGCTCCAAGCAGAAGAAACTGCAGTTCTGAAATACATCAAAAAGCGTGAAGACTTCTGCCTGAAGCCCATACACGCTGCAGCGTACATGTTGTACCCCAAGTATGCTGGCAAGAGCATCCTGTTTGGTGCAGAGATCAACAAGGCCTGTGGTGTCATCACTACCGTGTCTCGCCACCTTGGCCTGGATGAGGGCAAGGTTCTTAGCAGTCTGGCGAAGTACACTTCCAAGCAAGGGCTTTGGGATGGAGATGCAATATGGCAGTTGTGCCAACATATCTCAGCCACAAGGTGGAAGGGACTTTGTGGATCTGAGGCTCTTTCCCCTGTTGCCTCCATCATCCTCCAAATCCCACCAACATCAGCCGCCTCAGAGCGCAACTGGTCCTTGTTTGGGAAGACACATACCAAAGCACGCAACAGGCTGGCCAAGTGTTTGGCTGGCCAACCAGGCAAATTTGAGGCTTTTTGAGCCTGACAACGAGCCATGCTCAACAAGGTTGGAAAGTGACAGTGAAGATGAGGCCACAGAGTCTGACGTTCAAGAGGTGGACATTGAGGAGGTCCAGGGAGAAGACATGGAAGCCTGAGAGGAAGACAACCAAAGCTTTAGTTTCTAGACTATCATTTTATAGATTATATTTTATGTTTCAAACGTTTTTGTGAGATGCGATGGATCATTGGGGATGATTCAATATTCCCTTTTGCTGATCAGTGAAATCATTCCATGTGAAGAGTCAACTCAATTAATGTTCAATTCGTAACTAAATAGTTGTTTTTATTTCTATTGGAAGGATTTCATAATTTGCAATTATGTCTACTTATGATAAAGGTAAAATGTTTGTTTGTCTCCATATGATATGGTAAATATATCCAATGCAAAAACATTCAATTTAAATGGTATTAATATTAATTTGCATATATTTCTGTTAATACCCATATATTACCGTTAATTCCCATATATTCACATTAATTCCCATATATTCCTGTTAATTGCAGCGGAAAGTTTCCACCTCTGAATATTCCCCAAGATGTGCAACCCTAGTTCCAACATCTAGAGGAAAGCCTTCTCAGAAGAGTACAAGCTGTTATAGCAACAAAGGGGGGACCAACTCCATATTAATGCCCAGGATTTTGGTATGAGATGTTTGACGAGTAGGTGTCCACATACTTTTGGTCATGTACAGTGCCTTGCAAAAGTATTGATCCCCTTGGCGTTTTCCCTATATGGTTGCATTACAACCTGTAATTTAAATGGATTTTTATTTGGAAGTCATGGACATACACAAAATAGTAATACAATTATTTGTTTCAAAAAAATAAAAAGAGTAAAAAGTAAACAGAAAAGTGGTGCGTGCATATGTATTCGCCCCCTTTGCTATAAAGCCCCTAAATAAGATCTGGTGCAACCAATTACCTTCAGAAGTAACCACTTTAAGCTGTACACTCCACAGAGCTGGGCTTTACGGAAGAGTGGCAAGAAAAAAGCCAATGCTTCAAGAAAAAAAATAAGCAAACACGTTTGGTGTTCGCCAAAAGGCATATGGGAGACTTCAAACATATGGAAGAAGGTACTCTGGTCAGATGAGACAAAAATCTAGCTTTTTGGCCATCAAGGAAAACGCTATGTCTGGCTTAAACCCAACACCTCTCATCACCCCGAGAACAGCATGGTGGTGGCAGCATCATGCTGTGGGGATGTTTTTCATAGGCAGGGACTGGGAAACTGGTCAGAATTGAATGAATGATGGATGGCACTAAATACAGGGAAATTATTGAGGGAAACCCGTTTGTCTTTCAGAGATTTGAGACTGGGATGGAGGTTCACCTTCCAGCAGGACAATGACCGTAAGCATACTACTAAAGCAACACGACTGGTTTACGGGGAAACATTTAAATGTCTTGGAATGGCCTAGTCAAAGCCCAGACCTCAATCCAATTGAGAATCTGTGGTATGACTTAAATATTGCTCTACATCAGCAGAACCCATCCAACTGGAAGCTAGAACAGTTTTGCCTTGAAAAATGGGCAAAAATCCCAGTGGCTGGATGTGCCAAGCTTATAGAGACATACCAAGAGACTTGCAGCTGTAATTTCTGTAAAAGGTGGCTCTACAAAGAATTGACTTGGGGGGTGAATAGTTATGCACACTCACTTTTTTGGTCTTGTTTGTTCAACAATAAAAAATATGTTGCATCTTCAAAGTGGTAGGCATGTTGTGTAAATCAAATTATACAAACCCCCAAAAAAAACATTCAATTCCAGGTTGTAAGGCAACAAAATAGGAAAAATGCCAAAGGGGTGAATACTTTCACAAGGCACTGTAGATATCTGATAAATTAAGCTAATTGATTGCACCCAAATTGGTAATTTTTATTTATAGTATTCACATAATATTTCAATAAATATAGTACATAATACAAACCCCCCCAAAAATCTGCCTCATGATTTGTTGGGAGAGCTGTCTATCTGAAGAGAACCCACCCCGGAACTATTTTTTTCACTAACCAGAGTTGACAAAAGAGTCAGTCATTGAAACTAGACCCTGTTGCCTACTGTTGGGTTTTTGAGACTGAAGACTTGTTTGCCCGAAGACTTGTTTGCTACAACACCTTGCTGAAACAACTTTGTAAAAAGTTGTCCACACTCATCTTTTTGAATTCCTGGTCATCCAGTCAACAGTCAGCTGTTCATGCCACAACACAAAATTCAAAAAATGGCTAGTTTTGCTTCCTCTCATCTCTTTTATAAATAGGCTGTTAGATGTAAACCAGGGTTGCTTTTACTTTGTTGACATTAATATGAAGTTGACAAAAACATTACCTGCCAGCCCTAGCTTTTGTTTAAGAACATTTTGCCTAATGAACACAACCCAGGGGTGTGGAGAATATGTTTTGTGGCAGCTGAAGTGGCAAAGGCCACAACCATCTTGGACATGTCAACAGATGTTAGGAGCCTAATTCTAACCCCAGAACCACCCTTTCTCTCAAGTCAACCCTTATTATATCAGTATTCATAGCTGCAGTTGAGGAACAGACTTGAGTTATTGTATAACGTCAACAAGGTGGTATCAGCTATCAGATAACCTGAGACTGACCATCCCAACATGTCTTCGAAAGTCCACGGAGCAGTTTCACGGTTTCAAAAACATGTAAAATGTTTCACGATGAGCTTTAACGGACTCTTGGAGTGTCATAATAGTTGCTTGACGCTATCAAATTACAGACTGTGGCTTTTAAAGGTTTAATTATTACCGATGCGTCTACTGATGAGGAGGATTTTGTTTGTCTCAATGGCTCTGACCCCTGCATATGACAGGTGGAAGTCCTATTTGCAGTGATTTTTTTAATGCATCATCTAATTCAGCCATTAAATGTGCTGGCAGGGTATCCCCTTACAGCTGTTGTCCCCCTCTGCTTCAACACAGCCTGCAGGTACAGCCGCACCGGGAGCAGAGAAAGCATCACATGACAAAGAGGATTCCTCATTCCTGTCCCAACCTAGGAGACATGCCCATTTAAAGCTCTCATTTCCGACCAGAGCCAAAGACGTACAGGATTCATCAAACTGTCCTCCATGAAGGCACCGTAAGTTCCAAGACATTATCGCTAACATGGTATGTTCAACTGGAATGTGAGTGTTTCTGAAGTATTTGCTGCCAAGCAGAGGCATCAGGTCCATTTTTAGAGTCTTTGGCATGACTGTGCTGTTAAGTTAATGTGAAGGCAACCACAGCGATGGCCATCAATCAAATATTCATGTAGACTTCTCAATTTCCTCCCTGCTCTCCATCTGACAGCTGCACAATCCACTGGACAGAACTTTGACTAAATTAAATATAGGGCTGCAGTGAGGTTCAGAGATGAATAATTTAGTATCAGAATAGGTGTGTCCCATTCTGAAATTCTTCTTTCTCAAGACGAGTGTGCCCTGCTTGTCTTTAGCACACTCAAGAGTCCCCATCCCAATCTCCGGATAGATAAGAGGCAACACTGGACAAAAAGCTAAGGAATTTGAGTTCTGAGGGCAGACTTTGGACTTGAGAAAGCCCCTGTCAACAGACCAAAGCCATTCTGTGCACATCAAAGTGGAAGTTCAGATGAATGGTATTGGCTTCTTTGCAGTCTGACCTGATTATTGACATTCAATAGGTCTCAGTGACAACTACATTTTTATTGGGGTGTGTGATGTCAATCACCCAACAGTGTGTTAGCTGGTGATATTGGTTCTTTGGGTGATTAATCAAATTGTGTAAATGTTCCTTACAAGCCAGAATGTTGAATAAAAAGACATTACATTTAAACTTACTCTACCAGTTGTGTGTGCAGTTGGTTCTTCTGCCGCTTTAAGACCAAAAATATCCACAGGAGATTGTTTACCCAGCTTTTTAAGAGAGCCGGTAGGTATATGGTTCTGTCGGCTTGTATTTTCAATTTACTGACACACACTGCGTAAACACTAGCACAATATGTAAACAATAGCCGAGCTTAACCAAACCACAGACCGCATTCAGCTGGCAGTGGCAAACCTACCGGATCTCTATAAAGTCAGCTAAACAATACTTTCCTGTGGATATTTTGTCCAAAACTGCACATAAAACCGGTAAAGTTCAATTGTAATTTTATTCAACATTTCGGTTTGTAAGGAACATTTACATGATTTTGCACTTCAAAGTGTCAGGATGTATATACCAATTAATTGCGTATCACAGCCTGATTATTCAGACAACATGGGACAATGTTATGAATCACTTTCACTGCGCAACTAACACAGAATCTACAAAAAAATTCAAAACAATTCACAAAATAGCAATAGAAACAAATTGTATCATTACTTTGACCAATATGTTTGCCTAAGAGCGTATGAAATGAAATATAGAAATCATTTAAAGTCAATTTACACAAACTGAACACATTTTCCTGAAAAAAAGTGCAGGGATGGTCAAATGAAATCAAACATAGCCCCTTAGGTTGTTGAGGAATAAGTAGGCCTACACCTACAACTATTTTCTCCACTGATGTAAGATAGCGCATACAATAAATCTTGACAAAGAAAGTCACCCACAGTCCACACTCAGAAACATGCCATGCGCATCCCAGACACAGGCAATGTTTCCAATAGCTGAAACGGGTAATATTATAGCAGTTTCTTTAGGAAACAACATTTCCCAATTAGCTGTACAAAACGTAATTAATTTACCATACATACTGTAATGACAGACATCTCCCACTTTGCATTAGCCTGTGTCATCATTGTAAACAACGTTACAACTTCACAATGTAGAACCTTTAAATTTAGGCCTAAGTGTATTGTATTTCAACATTTCACCGTTTTATAAGTAGTGTCCAAGGTGTACATACGTTTTTACATTATAACGGTTCGAGAGCTAAAGATACATGCATTGATGTCTACAACTTGTTGTAACGTTAAACAGTTAAGTATCCATGTTTTTCGAAATGTTGCGCTTACCTGGCCATTGCGATGCTGCGGGGGTCAGAAGAACCAGGACAGAGCAAACTAGTGTCTCCAACCATGAGGAACACCTGCAACGAGGTAGCGCATTGTGCATTAAATTAAGATTTTTATTGGATTTCTATACATCCCCCAAGAACGTAAATGAATGCAAAATACCTCATTTTCATCTTTGTTTTGGTGGTGACCAAGTTGAAAGGCTACACGATTTCTTGCCAAATAAATTCAAAACTTTTTCCCAGTTTCCCCGGTCCACCACGACTGCCAAGCCGTGAACAGCTGTTGCGCGGCTCTCTGCTAGTTACAGAGAGAAATTGTGGGAGAGACCAGTGTCCCACATAATCTGACAAAGGGGAATCCTTCTGGGTCCTAAAGAGTTCCGCTGATTTTTCACTGCATGGTGCGTTTGTAATATAATTATATTTTTTTTGCGCAGCATTGTTTACACCAATCTTAGATTTGGCTGTAAATGTCAATTTCAAGGTGAAAGAAGAAGTAGCCTAATTTGTGGCCAAACGGGCATTGTAGTTCGCATTCCAATGATAAGGCCTACCTTTTATGTCCCTGTTACATGATGTGTGTACATTTTGATAAAACACAATTTAACAATTGAATCACATACATCTACGCTCGAACAAAACGAAACCATGTTTAAAAAATTATGTTTTCATTCAAATAACTTAGTTATTTTCCCAGAAAATACCTATTTTGGCATATGGGTTGTTCCATGTCATTTCAGCAAACCATGACACCCACAATCTCGGATTGTTCTAAAATAATTTATATTGTTAGAAAAATATAAGATTAGCATTCCTGCAACATTATTTTGTAGAAATGTAATTACAGTGAAATTGAAATGTATTTTTATTTGGATTTCATGTAATGCACATACACAAAATAGTCCAAATTGGTGAAGTGAAATTTAAAAAATTCAAAAAAATATAAAATGGAAAAGTGGTGTGTGCATATGTTTTCACCCCCTTTGCTATGAAGCGCCTAAATAAGATCTGGTGCAACCAATTACCTTCAGAAGTCACATAATTAATCAAATAAAGTCCACCTGTGTGCAATCTAAGTGTCACATGATCTGTCACATGATCTCAGTATATACGCACCTGTTCTGAAAGACCCCAGAGTCTGCAACACCACTAAGCAAGCGGCACCACCAAGCAAGCAGCACCACGAAGACCAAGGAGCTCTCCAAACAGGTCAGGGACAAAGTTGTGGAGAAGTACAGATCAGGGTTGGGTTCTAAAAAAAAAATCTGAAACTTTGAACATCCCACGGAGCACCATTAAATCCTTTATTAAAAAATGGAAAGAATATGGCACCACGACAAACCTGCCAAAAGAGAGCCGCCCACCAAAACTCACGGACCAGGCAAGGAGGGCATTAATCAGAGAGGCAACAAAGAGAACAAAGATAACCCTGAAGGAGCTGCAATGCTCCACAGCGGAGACTGGAGTATCTGTCCATAGGACCACTTTAAGCCGTACACTCCACAGAGCTGGGCTTTACGAAAGAGCGACCAGAAAAAAACATTGCTTAAAGAAAAAAACACGTTTGGTGTTCGCCAAAAGGCATGTGGGAGACTCCCCACACATCTGGAAGAAGATATTCTCGTCAGATGAGACTAAAATTGAGCTTTTTTGGCCATCAAGGAAAAACACTATGTCTGGCACAAACCCAACACACCTCTCATCACCCTGAGAACCTTATCCCCACAGTGAAGCATGGTGGCAGCATCATGCTGTGTGGATGTTTTTCATCGGCAGGGACTGGGAAACTGGTCAGAATTGAATGAATGATGGATGGCACTAAATACAGGGAAATTATTGAGGGAAACATGTTTGTCTTTCAGAGATTTGAGACTGGGATGGAGGTTCACCTTCCAGCAGGACAATGACCATAAGCATACTGCTAAAGCAACACGACTGGTTTACGGGGAAACATTTAAATGTCTTGGAATGGCCTAGTCAAAGCCCAGACCTCAATCCAATTGAGAATCTGTGGTATGACTTAAATATTGCTCTACACCAGCGGAACCCATCCAACTTGAAGGAGCTGGAACAGTTTTGCCTTGAAAAATTGGCAAAAATCCCAGCGGCTAGATGTGCCAAGCTTATAGAGTAATTTCTGTAATTTCTGCAAAAGTTGGCTCTACAAAGTATTGACTTTGGGGGTGAATAGTTATGCACATTCAAGTTCAGTTTTTTGGTCTTATTTCTTGTTTGTTTCACAATAAAACAAATATTTTGCATCTTCAAAGTGTTTAAAGCATGTTGTGTAAATCAAATGATACAAACCTCCCAAAAAATCTATTCAATTCCAGGTTGTAAGGCAACAAAATAGGAAAAATACCAAGGGGGTGAATACTTTCACAAGGCACTGTAGATCTGTGATAAATTAAGTTAATTGATTACACCCAAATTTGTATTTTTTTATGTATACTATTCACATAATATTCAATAAATATAGTACGTAACCAATTTGGACCAAACTTTTTTTTCTAACAATGAGTAAGACATGATGAATCCAAATAAATTACCAAAAGACCCCCTCAGACCCAATGCACCCCACTCCAATCCCACCCTAACAACGAGTATACAGTATCAGTTCTGTGTCTGACAAGTAGAATGGAGCTGCAAGTTGGAGTATTGTTTCTTCATCCTATGTAATGTATTCTCTGTGAATTTGGTTGTTTTTTCACCCTGTTCAGGGAAATTAGTAATTGAAGTTATGGTTTATGTTCCCTCCTACATCCTGATATGACCAAGTGTTGACCACAAGATTGTGGTGTTCCTACTTTTATGTGATTTTTTAATGGAGAGAGGTTTCCTTACCATGTATGCACAAGGTCTAACAAACACCCCTGGTTTGGTTTTGCTTACCTGGACACTGTTTCAAATGCTTAAAAAGTTATAATTTGAAACCGTGGACAAGAAAACCAATGCATGGATTGACGCAGCGGTCTAAGGCACTGCATCTCAGTGCTTGAGGCATCACTACAGACACCCTGGTTCGAATCCAGGCTGTATTCCAACCGGCCGTGATTGGGAGTCCCAAAGGGCGGTGCACAATTGGCCCAGCATCGTCCGGGTTTGGCCGGTGTCGGCCGTCATTGTAAATAATAATTTTTTCTTAACTAACTTGCATAGTTAAATAAAGGTTCCATTTAAAAAAGTGTTTAAATACCTTGTCCATTAGGGTATGGAAACTAATATGTCATTTTGCAATTTGGGTGAATTATCCCTTCACTCTAACATTGAGGTGGGGGGGATTCTTTAAAAAATATATCATCTAGAACAGTACCATCTAGTGGTCAGAACGTGGTAATATCATAATGTAGGATAGGACATAAACCTAACAACTTCAATTACTAATTTCTCTGAAAAGGGGGGGGGGGAAACACCAAATTCACTGAGAATACATTACATAAAATGAAGAAACAATACTCAGAGACACAAACTCCATACTACTTGTTAGACATTGAGAACTGATACTATACACTCATTGTTGGGGTAGGATTGGTGTGGAGGTCCATGGGAGACTTTTGACCATTTCTTTGGATTCCTCATGTCTGACACATTGTTAGAAAAAATTTGCTATAATTTAAAGAGGCCAATTTGCATGCGATAATTTAGCATCATTTCTCAGAGATGAAATTATACTTCAACAAAATAACATTGCAAGAACGCTAATCTTATCTGTTTATAACAACAGAAACCATTTCAGAACAATCTGAGATGGTGGGTGCCCAAATCCTCTTTCTTGTGCTTTTTGATGTGGAACAACCCACGTCCTACTCATGTTTGTCTGACTTCTACAGTGGCGACCCGTCATCCAGGGCAGGTAGGACCCCAAAAAATGTGTTGCTCATACATGTCACATATCAGTTTGTAAACAATGTGAAGATCATTGAGGAAATAAAGCCCCATACAACATGGTCTCTTTTTTTGCGTAAGGCAGCTCCAAAATCCAGGGGTTTCAGCCGAGATTTCTGTGGTGATGGGGCAGCCAGCGTAAATACGGTTGGTAATGTTCTGTAGTTGCGCCGTGATTGGCTCAGTGTTATGTCACTCATGGGGACACTACGTCGCCGGAAAATCTACGTGGAGAGCTCGAAAATTCAAGTCCCTTGGGTGATGCCATAGATTTACACTAGAAGTGCCCATCCAAGCAGGCTCAAGGTCATTGGCCACAGATAAAATGCGTCAAATCACGTTATATCTACTGTAGTTTTGATTGGACTGATCATGTCAACATCCTACATTCAAAATCTTAGCTAGCGAGCTAGAAAAGCAGTCATCATGAATCAAGTTGACAATCTGCTGGCAAATCCTTTTCAGTCATACGAAGAGAAATTATAGAGAAAACGTATTGGTGCTCATCGGCCATTGGACATCAACATTACACAACAAGTTGGAAATCGCAAAGGAATGAGTGGCTAACTGCAAGCATTGCAAAGCAATCACTAGCCTGATATTCAGTGGAGTGGGTGTGTGGTCCAAGTCTGGGTTTAAAGGTCTCTTTTCCAAGCTTAAAAGGATTAACATTCACATGCCACACCATGGGCCAGAAAACATTTTTATACATTCGCCATGCAGTCAATCCAGCATGATTTATGCCGCGTTCAAAACAACTGCAAACTCGGAACTGGGAAATCTCAGGCTTCCGTAAGTTTAAGACAATGGGGAACTCTGGAAAAAAACGAGTTCCGACTGGGAAAATACGTTCTGAACAGTCATCCAACTCGGAATTCCAAGTCGGGAACTCGGGCCTCTTTCTAGAGCTCTGACCTGAAGATCACTGACGTGATGATTCAATCCTGTTTTTTTCAGAGTTCCAAGTTGTCGTGAAAGCATCATAAATCCAGAGAATGCCAGACTTTGATGACAAAGTTTGATGCCAAAATTTACCCACAAGAAGGACCACCGTGCCACCTTCCTGTTCAAGTGAGCATAGCACAACAAGGTGAGTCCAAAAATCATCTTCTATGCTGCTGCATAAATTACGTAATATGACAGGGAGATATGTATACTGTATCTAAGAAAGTAATACTAAGTGTATGTTGTGTAGTAAGCTGTCAGTAGCCCATGTGCCTCACCCTAATAAATTTGGTCCCTTTACCCCTCATAACTTAGACTACTCTTCTGACTTGTATATAGAGTGGCTATCTCCTGAATCCACTCTTAAAGATCTGAAGATCTTTTATATCAATAGCAGTCCATCATTAATTATTCTTTACCTTCTATCAGTCTCATCTGAACATCTTAAAATTCTTGGTTATCTGCGCATAAATTATGAATCAGCAATATACAAATTGGCTTAATTATTTATTTACTAACTAACTAATCATAGAAATACATAAACAAACAATAGATATTGGTTACTAACAATGATAGGAAAGTCCCTAGTGGGCTAAGCCAATATGACAGCTTGGTAGACAAAAAGAAAGGAGTGGGACTGAGAAAGAGTGGGAAAGACAAATGGATTCATTACACACAGTCTATAATTATATTAATTGAAATGGTAATCCTTTGCCCATGAACGGCCGCTCATTCTGTCAGGTTTTGGCCAGGACTATTCTGGTTTTGGTCACTAGATGTCCCCATTGCGCCTTTTTGAACCTTTTGTTTTTTTCCCCTTCTAGTTATTGTTTTCACCTGTGCCTCATTTCCTTGTAGGTATTTAAACCATTAGTGTCCCTCAGTTCTTTGCTCTGTGTTTGTATGTTAGCACCCAGCCCCAGCCATGCTGTGAACATATATTTCTCTTGTTGGATTTTCCAGAGGTACTCTGGTTTTGTTCTTGTTTATTTTTGATTAGTCTGTTGAGGTTTGTTTTTTCCTTGCTGTTCTTACCACTTTGTGGATTTTCTTTGTATTTTGGAGGATATCCATTTTTTCTCTTGGCTTTACTTTTGACGTTGTGGATTTATATTTTTGCCTGAAGATCTTTTACCTTGATTAAACCACCGTCTCTAGTACTGCTGTGTTTGCCTCATCTTCTGGGTTCTGCCGACTATTAGTGACTGTTTCTCACACCGGGTCCTGACACATTCGAAAAGAAATTGCAATTCATATTTACGCCCTGATGTCTTTGTTGTCTTCTCTGTTTTTCTCCGGTCTGTCTGCTGGAGAGGTCAGAGTCTCTCTGGTTAACTTTCATTGAAGTCACAAAGTCTTTCGTGGTTCGAATGGCTACTTCAGAGTACCATTCAGAAATGTTCTCATAGAACAGATGCTTCGGCGGTTGTCTGTATTCTCGTTCTAGACTTACGTGATTTCTAGCTGCAGACTAGTAATCATATGTCTAAGATTTGCTCTTATTCTGTAGGGATTGATAGTCTCAGAGTTGAACCATTTCCATCCGTGTAGCCAATGCTCCATGTGGTATAGTCCTGTCCTTTGGTAGAGTTATAGTTTAAACCACTTCACACACCAGCGTCACCCGGAATGTTTTGGTCTCAGAAATTCAAACATTTGCAACCTCAGCTCATTCTGGAGTTTGCTTAGTCTGATGTGAATTTCACCAAGAGTGGGTTTTATACGTAACAGTAGATAAGGGCGGTCCATGACGCCTAATGTGATGTCAGGGCTCACGGGGGTGTGGCCACTGACTAGTTAATCTTTATATGAAAATCCATACTCTCATTTAGCCTTTTCAATACGAGAAAGAAAAGGTCTCGCTACCAGTGGCGCACGCATGACCAAATCTAAGGACATCTGGCTATCCACTGACGCGATGTGATCATTCTCGCTCATTTTTCAGAATAAAAGCTTGAAACTATGTCTAAAGACTGTTCACACCCCGTGGAAGCCATAGGGAAAGGAATCTGGTTGATATCCCTTTAAATGGAGGATAGGCTTGCAATGGAACAGAGTAGTTTCAGAAAAACAGCACTTCCTGGTTGGATTTTCCTCAGGTTTTCGCCTGCAATATCAGTTATGTTATACTCACAGACAATATTTTGACAGTTTTGGAAACTTTAGAGTGTTTTCTATCCTAATCTGCCATTATATTATATGCATATTCTAGCTTCTGGGCCTGAGAAATAGGCAGTTTACTTTGGGAACGTTTTTTATCCAAACATCAAAATCCTGCCCCCTAGCTTCAAGAGGTTATTAATATCACATGACATATTTTCAAAATAGTTTGTTTAATCACATACTTTTCACAATATTTAAATGTAAACCTGAGATACCGTTATGTGTTTCCTGTTCTGCATGAGATCATCAAATGAAAACAACTCATCATAACTGTCCCTTAAGTGTCCACAGACTATTACCATATTCTCAAAAGTAGCAATATTGTTTAATTCTCCCATTTTGGGGATTAGGAGTTTGGCCAAGTCTCTGTTCTGGGAAACTCTCTCCCTCAATACTGCATGGTGGTTTCTGCCCGGTATTTACGATCAGAGGTAATAAACCTGGGTTAGGAGAGTGAGAAAGGGGGGGAGCCATGATCTACACCGAGGAAGGGCCACGTCACAACAGTTTCGGTTACACACTAATATATAACTCTCAAGAAGACTACATGTCGATTGTTTTGCTCGAGGATTCCCACAGCTATCACAACTCAGGATAAGACCCAGAAAGTTCGAATAACAGACATATATTTATACAACAGGGGGCAGGCAAACGACAGGTCAGGGGTAGGCAGAGGTCAGTAATCCAGGGCAGTATCAAAAGGTACAGAACGGCAGGCAGGTTCAGGGTTAGGGCAGGCAGAATCATCAAAACCGGGATAACTAGAAAACAGGGGCTCAAGAAAACAGGAATATGAAAAACACGCTGGTAGGCTTGACGAGACAAGACAAACTGGCAACAGACAAACAGAACACAGGTATGAATGCACAGGGGATAATAGGGAAGATGAGCGACACCTGAAGGGGGGTGGAGACAAGCACAAAGACAGGTGAAACAGATCAGAGTGTGACAGTAACCCCCCCCTAAGGACGCCACCTGGTTGACGCATACCTGGTTGACCGGGATTCCGGCGGTGGAACTCAGCGATGAGCGCTGTGTTCAGGATATCCCTAGTAGGGACCGGGGCAACAGAAGACGAACAGCAGAGGGGCTAAGAATCTTGGAGATGGCCCCGGTCGGAGACCATGTCCACCGGAAGTCCATAGATCCAGAAGACGTGCTGCACCATGAGCTGGGACGTCTGCTTGGCTGAGGATAGCTTGGGAAGAGGAATGAAATGGCAGCTTTAGAAAACTGGTCCACCATTGTAAGGATAACAGTGTTGCGATCAGATGGGGGGAGACCAGTGACAAAGTCCAGGGACATATGTGACCAGAGACAGTGAGGGACAGGAAGTGGTTGAAGGAGGCCAGCCGGAGCTTGCCGAGGAGTCTTATTCTGAGCACGGCGACGAACCCGGGTGGCAGGCAAGCCTGTAGGAGTGAGCGGACAGCGTCTGGAACAAACATCTGGACTGTGTCTGGACACCCACCCGGGTTTTGGCTGGGAACGATGTGCCTCACGGACCTGGTTCTCTATTCCCGACATAAGGAAGGAAGGATGGTCTCAGGACCTGAGGGTGTTGCCGAGGGGCTAAAGCGGCGTGAAAGCTCATCCGGCTTGACATTTTTGGACCCCAGGCGGTAGGAGAGGGAGAAGTTGAACCGGGTGAAAAGCAGGGCCCACCAAGCTTGCCTGGAATTGAGACGCTTGGCAGTGTGGTGATATTCCAGGTTCTTGTGATCCGTCCACACAATGAAAGGCTGTTCCGCCCCCTCCAACCAGTGCCTCCACTCCTCCAATGCCATCTTCACCATGAGAAGCTGACGATTTCCCACATCGTAATTCTTCTCCGTGGCGTTAAGACGATGGGAGAAGAAGGCGCGGGGATGCAGCTTAAGGTCCAGGGCAGAATGCTAGGACAGAACAGCCCCCACTCTGACATCCGAAGCATTGGACTCCACCACGAACTGACGGGACGGGACGGGTCAGGATGGACTAATATGGGAGCTGTGGTGAAGCGGTGCTTGAGGTCCAGGAACATCCGGTCAGCAGCTAGGGACCACGTAAACGGAACCTTGGGAGAGGTGAGTGCAGAAAGGGGGGAAGAAAGGGTGCTGTAACCCTGGATAAAGTGGCGATAGAAATGTGCAAATCCCTGCACTCTGGACATATGGGGCCAATCCACCACCGCTCTCACCTTTCCGGGATCCATCTGCAAGTTACCGGCAGCGATGATGTAACCAAGGAAGGAGATGTTGGAGCGATGTAATTCGCACTTTTCCGCTTTCACAAAAAGCTGGTTCTCCAGGAGGTGCTGTTATTGGGCTTAGCGGGATAAAAAAGGATGTCGTCAAGGTAGACGAACACAAACCGGTTCAACATGTCGCAGAGAACGCTGTTAACCAGGGCCTGGAACACAGCTGGAGCATTGGTCAGACCAAAATCGCATAACAAGATATTCGTAGTGTCCACTGCCTGTGTTGCACTCGTCCCCTTCCCGTATCTACACCAGATGGTAGGCGTTCCGCAGGTCCAACTTGGAGAAAATGGTGGCCCGCTGGAGTGGCTCAAAGGCCGAGGCGATGAGTGGTAGCGGTTACTGGTTCTTAACCGTGATGTCATTGAGGCCCCAGTAGTCGATGCACAGGCGCAGGGTTCTTCTTCGTGGAGAAGAGGGACAAAACCCTGCGCCCGTGCATCGACTACCGGGGCCTCAGTGACCATCATATTTGAAATGCAAGAGACAGACCATAATGTATTATTCCAGCCCAGGTGCAATATACATTTTGGCCACTAGATGACAGCAGTGTATGTGCTAAGTTTCAGACTGATCCAATAAAACCATTGCATTTCTGTTCGAAATGTTGTATCAAGACTGCCCAAATATGCCTAATTTGTTTATTAATAACGTTTCATGTTCAAAATTGTGCACTCTCCTCAAACAATAGCATTGTATTCTTTCACTGTATTAGCTACTGTATATTGGAAAGTGCAGTTAGATTAACAAGAAGTTAAGCTTTCTGACAATATCAGATATTTCTATGTCCTGGGAAATTTTCTTGTTACTTACAACCTCATGCTAATTGCATTAGCCTACGTTAGCTCAACCGTCCCATGGAAGGGATACCGATCCCGAAGAAGTTTTAAATTGTTCTAATATAATTTCCTGCTTTGTCAGAAGATTCAGGAGCAGAGCTGAAAGACATGAAGGGGTTTACAGTCTTTTAAAAATAAACATTTAATAAACACAAAAAGAACAGCAATTTTCTCCATGCAATAGTGATGTTTTTACTGTCATTGCTCTGAGAACAATGCCTGGTCTGCCCTCCAGTTTCTGAAACATGTATACATGTTTTAGAGTAAACTTAATTATTTTCAAAGTATTTGAAGACCAGGAGGAATCATGAAAGCCCAACACAGATCTATCTCTGTTATAATTTTTTTTTCATTTTTTTTTTTTCACCTTTATTTAACTAGGTAGGCTAGTTGAGAACAAGCTCTCGTTTAGTTGTTGAAAATGTTGCTCTTGTAGGTCTTTGGTTGGGTAGACAGTGAATTGGAGAATTGAGCATTTCAGAAACCCTGTTTATTACTGAAACCTACTCTTTTTTTTGCGTATTTTAGGGTTGTCTGTCGTAGAATTTCAGAATTCTATGGCACATTATTTAAGTGTCAGCCATTGTTGACATTAATGCTAGTCAGTTGTAGTTTGACCACCAGAGGGCATCTTTGAGAAACATTTGACCTTTTTTAATATTGGCTGTACTAGACAATTTAAAACCTTTCTGTAACATTTCCACACCCTAATTGTAGTGTAACCAATACCCAAATGGAGTTTCAGTGAAAATAAACATCTCATTGCTTTATCAAGACCAGTCCCCATGCTTGTCTCAGAGCAGCGTGAAACAGTGCTGAAATAGTTGACCACACACAGTTAGGCTATTGCTTCAAATCCTATTATAACAATTGGATGACTTTGGGTGTTCCAGTAAGCAACAATTTGTTGCCTTCATTAGCCTACTTTATTCTTAAAAGAACTCCAGCACAGAGAAGAGAAAGGAGCCTTAAATAATTATACAATAAAATGATTGAATTAACAAATGCATTTGACTCTTTTTAATGTTGGCCATCAACCAAAAACACAGCATCTACTGTGGTAGAAATATGTTATTGAATTCGATTTTATTTCAAAACTATTTCAAAATGCATATGTTTATTAGACTACTGTGCAGTCTGACAAGTAAACATAGCCTACAGTACATAGTAAACATGGTAAAGTGCCTAATTCCTTACATAAGGGAGAGCAGGCCATGTCCAGACTTTCTCGGTGACCTCAACTACTCATTAACTCTGTCTTTAATGCTTTTTCGGGTTGCATCAATCATGGACATAAACTTCTGAGACACAGTATTAATGATGAAAACCTGGAGGTTCACTGGTAAGCCACATTTTCCTCGGGACCCATCCCAGTTGGTGTTCGGTGTCTCTCTTCGGTTACACATCCTTGGAATAGCAGAACAGCATAACGGTCCGGACGGCCCTTGCTGTGCCTGGTGAGCAGTTGGTCAAGTTCTGTTGTCAGAAGAGGAATGGAAATGTCAGGGTGAACCGACGACCTGACGAACCTGCCACGTATGTTGACTCTGCCTGTCGGAGGTGGAGTTCCAGAGCTCACAGGTGTGCCTGGCATGGATCGTGACTCCACCTCGTTCCTCGCCCTCTTCAATGCGTCATTCTCCGCCTGACTCTTCGTCAATACGGCCTGGCTCTGGACCAATGCATCAGCATGAAACGGTGCTGAAATAGTTGACCACACACAGTTAGGCTATTGCTTCAAATCCTATTATAACAATTGGATGACTTTAGGAGTTTCAGTAAGCAACAATTTGTTGCCTTCATCAGCCTACTTTATTCCAACATTTCTGTCATTCAGTGATATTTATACCCATAGTAATTCATTATGGATCCATCCAGATGTGATTAGAAAACGATGCAATTGGTGGACTCAGTAAGAGTATTGTCCTGCTGATAGCCCATCAAGGCTGCATGGATTCTTTTGTATTCTTAAAAGAACTCCAGCATAGAGAAGAGAAGGGAGCATTGAATAATTAAACGGTAAAATATTGTTAGACTTGGGGATTACTTTTTCCCCCCTTCCACTTGCCTCTTCCATTTTTGCGGTAATGCTGAAATTAGTTGGTTGTAATTTTGGGTAGGACAGACATTTCCGTATATTTGTGGTAGCTGCATGTGTGACATAACTCCACCAGTCATATTTAAGATATTATTTACAAAGAGTATACCTTTAAGCATTTTATCGAAAAAGAAAGTTTTTTATCAATTAGTATATTTGAGTTAAACCACAATATTTGTGTTATTATTTTGTTTTCAAATAACTGAAAGTGAGTGGTTGTAATCTGAATAAAGGGAAAAGGGACATTCTTGAACATGGGGTGAGACATACTAATTTGCTAGAGAACCAGTTTGGATTTAAGTATAACATTTGTATGACTGACATCTTTAGTGAGAGGTCTAATGCTTTAATATTTAAATCATTTTTGCCCTCTGAATTCATATTCTTGATATAAATAGGCCCATGTGCAACTTCAGATGAACCGCAACATGTAGGCTAATAATTCATGAATTTGAACGTTTTAAATATTGTGAAAAGCTAAATATTTGGAAGAACTTTTCCAAATAAACATCTGATTGATTTATCAAGACCAGTCCCTATGCTGTCATTCAGTGATAATTATTCCCATAGTAATTCGTTATGGATCCATTCATTTATTTAAAGTTCCTAAACTCAGCAAGAGAGTCTGTTGTCCTGCTGATAGATGAAATAAACATCTGCATTTTGAAAGTGTATTTTTATCATTATTTTATTCACGAAAGCATAAAGGTGTTGATGAAGAAATACTGTACAGGATATCCTTTATCGGACATTTTGCGGTTGCATGAGATTTGGATTTAGACATTTTAAACTTTAGAGTACATAATACACTGCAAGGATTTTTTTTTTCTTCACACCAAGCCAAGCTATCCTTTTGTAAAGGTTGGAGAGTCTATTGTCCTGCTAATAGCCCATCATGGAAACGTTGTTTGCACCCATAGGTTTTAGGCCTGCAGTAGGTTCTAATAATCCCTGTCTTCTGGGAATGTTTAAAAGTCCAAAAGTTAAGGGTGGAGATCGAGTGTTGGCTGTCAGAAGTATTAAAATCAACCAATGTCAGCCTTTAAATGCTTTATTATCCAAATGTTTAAAGTGGCGGTGAATTGATACAGTTGAAGTCGGAAGTTTACATACACCTTATGCAAATACACTTAAACTCAGTTTTTCATTTAATCAACGATAGACAGCTGTCCCTGATTGAGAACCATACCCGGCCAAAACATAGAAATAGAAAACATAGAAAAAAGAACATGGAATGCTCACCCAAATCACACCCTGACCAAACCAAAATAGAGACATAAAAAGCTCTCTAAGGTCAGAGCGTGACAACTGGGAGATAAATTCAGCAGGACAATAGCCTTAAACACAAGTCCAAATCTACACAGGAGTTGCTTACCAAGAAGACAATGAATGTTCCTGAGTGGCTGAGCTACAGTTTTGACTAAAATCTACTTGAAAATCTATGGCAAGACCTGAAAATGGTTGTCTAGCAATGATACACAACCAATTTAACAGAGCTTGAATAATTTTGAAAAGAATAATGGGCAAATGTTGCACAATCCAGGTGTGGAAAGCTCTTATAGAGACTTACCCAGAAAGACTCACAGCTGTAATCGCTGACAAAGTGTTACGTGTGCGCCCTCTCCGGCCTCTAGGTCACCAGGCTGCTCGTTATGGAGCACACTTGTCACCATCGTTACGCGCATTATGACACTCACCTGGACTCCATCACCTCCTTGATTACCTGCCCTATATATGTCACTCCCTTTGGTTGCTTCCCAAGGCGTCATTGTTTATGTTTCTTGTCTGTGCATTGTTCATGTTTCTTGTTTTGTATACACTCCCTGAACTTGCTTCCCGACTCTCAGCGCACATCGTTACACAAAGGTGCTTCTACAAAGTACTGACTCTGGGGTGTGAATACTAATGTAATTGAAATATTTCTGTATTTCACTATTAATACGTTGGCAAGAATTTCTAAAACCATGTTTTCACTTTGTCATTATGCGGTAATGTGTGGCGATGGGTGAGAGTTTATTTAATACATTTTGAAACCAGGCTGTAACACATGTGGAATAAGTCAAGGGGTATGAATACTTTCTGAATACACTGTATGTGGCAACAATATTAGTCAGAAACATTTATCCCAGTGCCAAAATTAAATAAAAAGTGTAATTAGTATAATTTTGGTCATAAAGTCAGTGTATTCCAAAACAGAATTTTGTGAGATTTGTGTAACTGATGTCGTTACGATGTACATGAGGGTTGGGGTTTAATTACAATCATGCCTACGTACCCACGAACCTAACGTAGCAGATGTAATATAAATGCATGAGCGAGGACTGGTTTTCAGGCTTCGCCCCTTCCTCTTTGTTTTTCCCCTGGAAAGCGGATGCTTCCGTTTTTTGTCAACTCTGCTGAGGGTGCTTGCCCAATAACACAAGATGGTAATGCCAGTGAGAATTCTCATGCACAGAGAAACAGCTGCGCTGATTGCGTTCTATCCAAGTGTAGCCTCCAGACAGTGAGACAGACTTGCACATTAAGCAACGCTTCGGACTCAGACTTGTTTATATAAGACAACATTTCGCCAATGTTATGTTGGAAGAACACTTGGCCCCTAAGCCCTTTATGGAGTGGCAACTTGCTTATGTGTTTGATAGTGATCACTCAAGTCTGCCACTGTTTTGGGTAAAATGAGAATTGAGAAGATGCGCACCCGCATCCCAATTGCCAAAATTCAAAACCCATTCACGAATTGCAAGCATCTTGAGCATCTCCTGCCGCGACCTGTTTTGTAACATGATTCGCTAGACAGTGTTTCATAGTGTACTATATAGTGAGAACGTTTTAAAATAATGTTATTTTATTGTGGTACTTTTTATTATGTGGTCAATATTTTCTTAACTCTTCTTGAACTGCACTGTTGGTTAAGCATTTCACGGTAAGGTCTACATTTGTTGTATTTGGCGCATGTGACAAATAAAGTTTGATTTGATTTTGATTTGAACACACGTCGCCACTTGCCAGTAAGCTTATTTAGCTAACGTGGCCTGCCTGCTCAATGTGCCTGCTAGCTATCTAAATTGACTAGAGTTTTCAACACCAGAGACGCAACATTGCGATTCTTCAATCAACGGAACACTCAATGGAACACTTGAGGCTATTATTGCTACTATAGTTAGCTACTATAGCTAACTGAGGGTCACTGGTTATCTCCAATTCAATTGAACCTACATCATAGTATTTATGCAGTTGCATTCAAATACAGTATATCATCTTTCCCTACTCAATCAACCATTGTGTATTATTCTATTTCAAGATAAAACAAAACTCAAAAACAAATGTCATTATCACATTCGTCATAGTGATGAGACCAAGGCGCAGCGTGATATGTATACAGAACAAACAAAATAACGTGAAGCTATAACAAAGAGTGCTGAAACAGGTAACTACACATAGACGAGAACCCACAAAACCAAAAAGGAAAATGGCAACCTAAATAGGATCCCCAATCAGAGACAACAATAAACAGCTGTCTCTGATTGGGAACCAATTCAGGCCACCATAGACCTACAATATGCCTAGACTTACAAACACCCCTAGACATACAAAAACCCTAGACAAAAAAAACAAGCATACCCACCCACGTCACACCCTTACCAAAATAATACTGAAAACATAGATAACTAAGGTCAGGGCGTGACAGTCATGCCCAAGATATTATTGAATTAGCAAACATAAGATGTTTCCCAGTAAATTCCATCACTCGATATAGTATGAATCAACACTATAGAGGGATATTAGTTCCAACATTTTCAAATAATGAAATACAAGATATCTACTGTGTGTTGACACTAATATCATCATACAAAACATGCATTTTGCAATGCATACATGAAGACAAATATTTGTGTTATTGCGGAAACCTGTTTAACCTTTTTGCTTGACTAGAACATACTGTACATAACATACTCTTCATCTTCAACAAGACGTGGTATCATCTTGATGCAGTATCAACATCAGAATGAGATGGATCGATATATCTTATCCACCAATATGTTTGTGTTCATATTTGAATGTGAAATTGTAATGGTAAGGGTTAGAATGTGAAGATATTTTCGTGTCTTTAAAAAGGCAGTTACTAGTTTGTGTCAAAGATAATAATAAGTAATTGAAAGATTTGTGTAATTATTCCCAATTCCCAACTCACTTGAAACAATGCCTAGAAACAATGTCATCTTCAAAGGCTGTAGGTACATTCAATTGTCAACCAACATACAGTAAGTACAGAGTTGACTCAATTGTCTCTCTAAATAAGAGCATGTGCTCAATCCATAAAATTTAATGTAATATATAAATATGCCCTAAAGTACAGTTGGAGAATGCAATTGATTGCAGACTAGTTGCTGAATCCTGACTTGAGATCTGTGTTTGAGTGGAATCTGCTTGCAAATCTTCCATAAATATGAGTGAATGTTCTATGCAAATGTCTGAAAAAGCACTGGGATCCTATTTCAATATTTAGCCCATAATGGGTACTTGCACTGAGAGTACAAAACAATGAGAATACCTTCCTAATATTAAGTCAGGTACATTTTCCATTTTCTTTTTCATTTCATTTGTTTCCAACACCCCCTGCAATTGAATTAATGGTGTATTATTGGTGCTATTGGTGTATGTACTATTGGTGTATGCATCATTCATTGTAGTGAGATATTACCTCATTCGACAAATCATGCTTTATTGTGAGAAAGTACAAATCGTTTTATAGTTCTTTCTTATAACTAATCAGCAGTTTCAGTTTCTTTACAGTACATGGATGTTAACGCTCTTGTTGCATGCAGTAAAAAAAAAAGCTAATAATTATAGTCATTAAAATATTTTTTATATTTAAAGACGTAGATCTTGTCAAATTATTGCTGAATTGTATTTTTAAGGTAACGCAGATCCGCATGCACAGAGACCTAGTCACGTACACGCACAAGCAAACACGTCAGGAAGTGTCATGAAGAAAATTAAGATTGTCACAAGGCATGATTACAAGGAGCTATGAAAAGGCAACCCACTCAACTGACTGGACAGGTTAAATGAGCATCACATTAGACTTGCAATATGATATTGCATATAAAAAAGTCTAGTTCAAGTACTTGAAAGAATAGAAGCATACATTTTGCTTGTTAAAACCAAATTTCACACACAACTCCAGCATATGGATTACAAACCATTTCCCAACCTGGACACCGTACTAGAATTATTAAAAGTTAGCAAATTTTATTAAGTCAATATCAGTTAATCTACGACATAAAACATGACATCTTTCACATAGGTAAAATAAACATGGTTTAAAAAAGTTTTTAAACAACTACTTAAATACTGATAGCTGTACAAAAGTAATATCACCAGGTATCCATATTGGCACTTGTAGGTCTGACCATCATTCTGTATATTAGGCCTGAAATACTCCAAGCCCGCTGTCATGTGCCTTTTACTGAGGAGTGGCTTCCTTCTGGCCACTCTACGATGAAGGCTTGATTGGTGGAGTGCTGCAGAGATGGTTGTCCCTCTGGGAGATTCTCCCATGTCCACAGAGGAACTAGAGTGACCATCGGGTTCTCCCTGAACTCCCTGAACAAGGCCCTGGCACCTGAGCTCAATTTCGAGTCTCATAGGAAAGGGTCTGAATAATTAATAATCAAACCTCTTAATCAAACCTCTTCGTCTGAATGCATGCTTTCTGTGTGTTGCTACATAGTCCATCCTTCGTCATAATCATACATCCTTGACACACACACACACACACACACACACACACACACACACACACACACACACACACACACACACACACACACACACACACACACACACACACACACACACACACACACGAGTGTGTATGTCGTAGTGAATCATTTCCAAAAATAGTATCTCATGTTGCAAAAAACACATGATATAATGTTCAGTTAAAAGGGGATGACATTTTCTTTAACATTATACTTGTGGTACAGCAGGATATTTTAGGAAACAATCATCTTTGAATGATTGTGGTTAAGTATGCCCTTACTTAGGCATTTTGGGTAAAATATATTAAAACGTGGGAAGGGGTTGAGTTATCTTGATCTCAAGATGAAACCCCTTTGTTTTGTATAGCGTATTCAACAATTAGTTTGCGAAAAGGACATTATCGCCTGCTTAAATGATCACCGTTCCATAAAAAAAGGGCTTCGCTTAACCTGGTCTTCAGGGCGAAAAGTCCTAACCAAGAGGTGATTACTGCATCGAATGTGAAAAAATAACTGATACCATTCTTTTCAATGTTTGCCATGAAGCAGTTCCTCATTGTTCCGTCTCTGTGCCAAACTGAGTGGCCTCTCTATCACGTTTTGTGTGAATGGAATTAGGAGGATGACAATGACTGAGAGACACTAGCAGGTCCTTCTAGTGGGAAGAAACTTGAAGCCTGTTGCACACCAGCTTCCTCTATGGCCCCCATGTGGTGAAAAGTTGCCGCCAGTGTCTTATCACGTACTAGCTTGCATTCCTCTGCTGCTTGAGAATATCGTAGACATCTTCCACTTTGCTTAGTCTCTCGAAGAACGGGATGAGATCTAGTAGCTCTGTGTCGGCCATGTCGTCGAACCAGGATGTTACGGGGACCTGAGTGTGTGAAAAGTTATAAACAAAGTAAACTTTCAAAATAATGACACAAATCTATGTGTACCAGTGAGTTAGTTATATGTACACTACCGGTCAAAACTTTTAGAACACCTACTCATTCAAGGGTTTTTCCTTTTTTAAATTAAAAATATATATTTTCTACATTGTAGAATAATAGTAAAGACATCAAAACTATGAAATAGCACATATGGAATCATGTAGTAACCCAAAAAGTGTTAAACAAATCAAAATATATTTTAGATTTTAGATTCTTCAAATAGCCACCCTTTGCCTTGAAGACAGCTTAGCACACTCTCAACCAGCTTCACCTGGAATGCTTTTCCAACAATCTTGAAGGAGTTCTCACATATGCTGAGCACTTGTTGGCTGCTTTTCCTTCACTCTGCGGTCCAACTCATCCCAAACCATCTCAATTTGGTTGAGGTCGGGTGATTGTGGAGGCCAGGTCATCTGATGCAGCACTCCATCACTCTCCTTCTTGGTCAAATAGCCCTTACACAGCCTGGAGGTGTGTTGGGTCATTGTCCTGTTGAAAAACAAATGATAGTCCCACTAAGCACAAACCAGATGGGATGGGGTATCGTTGTACAATGCTGTGGTAGTCATGCTGGTTAAGTGTGCCTTGAATTCAAAATAAATCACAGACAGTGTCACCTGCAAAGGACCCCCACACCATAACACCTCCTCCTCCATGCTTTACGGTGGGAAATAGACATGCGGAAATCATCCCACACCGTGTCTCACAAAGATCTCAAATTTGGACTCATCAGACCAAAGGACAGATTTCCACCGGTCTAATGTCCATTGCTCGTGTTTCTTGGCCCAAGAAAGTCTCTTCTTCTTATTTGGTTTCCTTTAGAAGTGGTTTCTTTGCAGGATTCGACCATGATGGCCTGATTCACAGTCTCTCTGAACAGTTGATGTTGAGGTGTGTCTGTTACTTGAACTCTGTGCAGCATTTATTTGGGCTGCTATTTCTGAGGCTGGTAACTCTAATGAACGTATCCTCTGCAGCAGAGGTAACTCTGGGTCTTCCATTCCTGTGGTGGTCCTCATGAGAGCCAGTTCATCATAGCGCTTGATAGTATTGTGACCCGACTTGAAGAAACTCTTCAAAGTTCTTGAAACATTCTGCATTGACTGACCTTCATGTCTTAAAGTAATCATGGCCTGTTGTTTCTCTTAGCTTATTTTACTGTTCTTGCCAGAATATGGACTTGGTCTTTACCAAATAGGGCTATCTTCTGTACACCCCCCCCCCCCCCCCACACCTTGTCACAACACAACTGATTGGCTGAAATGCATTAAGAAGGAAAGAAATTCCACAAATTAAACTAAGCCACACGTGTTAATTGAAATTCATTCCAGGTGACTACCTCATGAAGCTGGTTGAGAGAATGCCAAGAGTGTTTAAAGCTGTCATCAAGGCAAAGGGTGGGTATTTCAAGAATCTCAAATATATTTTGATTTGTTTTCCACTTTTTTGGTTACTACATGATTCCATATGTGTTATTTCATAGTTTTGATGTCTTCACTATTATTAAACAATGGAGAAAATAGTAAAAATAAATTAAAACCCTTGAATGAGTAGGTGTTCGACAACTTTTGACAGGTAGTGTATATGCAAAATTAAAAAGAAATCATAAATAAAAAAGTTAATCTATTCATAAGAATGTGAAAATTCATATTCTTTTGAATAGGCCATAGGTGAACATATGAAACACATTTTTAGACAGACAATGCATTCTGAAAGCCGTAAATCTCGACCAGGAAGTATCGGTTCGAGAGGCTGCATGCTGTTCATTTGGTACATTTACACTCATTTCACATTTCTCCATTGGAGCATATTCTTTACCCATAACCACTAAAATTACAGTGAACAAAAATATAAATGCAACATGTAAAGTGTTGGTCCCATATTTCATGAGCTGAAATAAAAGAGCCCAGAAATGTTCCATACGCACAAAAAGCTTATTTCTCTAAAATGTTGTGAAAAATGTGTTTACATCCCTGTTAGTGAGCATTTCTCCTTTGCCAAGATAATCCATTCACCTGACAGGTGTGGCATACCAAGAAGCTGATTAAACAGCATGATCATTACATAGGTGCACCTTGTGCTGGGGACAATAAAGGGCCTATCAGGTTTCAGGTAAGACCCAAGTGCAGACTGAGTTGAAGTAACATTGTTTATTGCAACAACAGGGGCAGGCAAACGACAGGTCAAGGCAGGCAGGGGTCGATAATCCAGAGTAGTGGGGTCAAGGTACAGGATGGCAGGCAGGCCCAGGGTCAGGTCAGGAAGAGTGTTAAAACCAGGAGGACGAGAAAAAAAGAGACTGGGGAAAAGCAGGAGCTGAGACAAAACGCTAGTTGACTTGAACAAAAAAGACGAACTGGCACAGACTGACAGAAAACACAGGCATATAGTAAAATATCCAGGGGATAAATGGGGAAGATGGGCGACACCTGGAGTGGGGTGGAGACAAGCACAAGGACAAGTGAAACAGATCAGGGTGTGACAAGGCCACTCTAAAATGTGCACACAACACAACGTCAAAGATGTCTCACGTTTTGAGGGAGAGTGAATTTGGCAGTCTGACTGCAGGAATGTCCACCAGAGCTGTTGCCAGAGAATTGACTGTTCATTTCTCTACGATAAGCCGCCTACAACATCGTTTTAGAGAATGTGGCAGTACATCCAATCGACCACGTGTAACCACGCCAGCCCATCACCTCCATATCCGGCTTCTTCACCTGCGGGATCGTCTGAGACCAGTCAACCCGGATAGCTGATGACATTTCTGCACAAACTGTCAGAAACCGTCTCAGGCAAGCTCATCTGCGTGCTCGCCGTACTCATCAGGGTCTTGACCTGACTACAGTTCAGCGTCGTAACCGACTTCAGTGGGAAACTGCCCTCCTTCAATGGCCACTGGCACGCTGGGGAAGTGTGCTTTTCACAGAAGAAATCCGGTTTCAACTGTACCGGGGAGATGGCAGACAGCGTGTATGGCGTCGTGTGGGCGAGCGGTTTGCTGATGTCAATGTTGTGAACAGAGTGCCCCGTGGTGGCGGTGGGGTTATAGTGTGTGCCGGCATAAGCTACGGACAATGAAAACAACTGTATTTAAATCGATGGCAATTTGAGTGCCCAGAGATACTGTGATGAGATCCTGAGGCCCATTGTCGTGCCATTGATCCGCTGCCATCACCTCATGTTTAAGCATGATAATGCACGGCCCCATGTCGCAAGGATCTGTACACAATTCCTGGAAGCTGAAAATGTCCCAGTTCTTCCATGGTCTGCATACTCAGACATGTCACCAATTGAGCATGTTTGGGATGCCCTGGATCTATGTGTACGACAGCATGTTCCAGTTCCCGCCAACATCCAGCAACTTCTCACAGCCTTTGAAGAGGAGTGGGACAACATTCCACAGGCCACAATCAACAGCCTGATTAACTCAATGCGAAGGAGATGTCCCACACTGTATAGGCAAATGGTGGTCACACCAGATACTGACTAGTTTTCTGATCCACGCCCCTACTTTTTTTAAGGTATCTGTGACCAACAGATGCATATAAACTCAGCAAAAAAAGAAACGACCTCTCACTGTCAACTGTGTTAATTTTCAGCAAACTTAACATGTGTAAATATTTGTATGAACATAACAAGATTCAACAACTGAGAAATAAACTGATCAATTTCTGCAGACATGTGACTAACAGAAATTGAATAATGTGTCCCTGAACAAAGGGGAGGTCAAAATCAAAAGTAACAGTCAGTATCTGGTGTGGCCACAAGCTGCATTAAGTACTGCAGTGCATCTCCTCCTCATCAGATTTGCTAGTTTTTGCTGTGAGATGTTACCCCACTCTTCCACCAAGGCACCTGCAAGTTCCTGGACATGTCTGGGGGGAAATCGCCCTAGCCCTCACCATCCGATCCAACTGCTCAATGGGAACGAGATCCGGGCTCTTCGATGGCCTTGGCAGAACACTGACATTCCTGTCTTACAGGAAATCACGCACAGAACGAGCAGTGTGGCTGGTTGTATTGTCATGCTGGAGGGTCATGTCAGGATGAGCCTGCCGGAAGGGTACCACATGAGGGAGGAGGATGTCTCCCCTGTAACGCACAGCGTTGAGATTGCCTGCAATGACAACAAGCTCAGTCCGATGATGCTGTGACACACCGCCCCAGACCATGACGGACCCTCCACCTCCAAATCGATCCCACTCCAGAGTACAGGCCTCGGTGTCACGCTCATTCCTTTGACCGATAAATGCGAATCCGACCATCACATCTGGTGAGACAAAACCGCGACTCATCAGTGAAGAGCACTTTTTGCCAGTCCTGTCTGGTCCAGTGACGGTGGGTTTGTGCCCATAGGCAACATTGTTGCTGGTGATGTCTGGTGAGGACCTGCCTTACAACAGGCCTAAAAGCCCTCAGTCCATCCTCTCTCAGCCTACTGCGGACAGTTTGAGCACTGATGGAGGGATTGTGCGTTCCTGGTGTAACTCGGGCAGTTGTTGTTGCCATCCTGTACCTGTCCCGCAGGTGTGATGTTCAGATGTACCGATCCTGTGCAGGTGTTGTTACACGTGGTCTGTCACTGCGAGGATCAGCTGTCCGTCCTGCCTCCCTGTAGCGCTGTCTTAGGCGTCTCACAGTACGGACATTGCAATTTATTGCCTTGGCCACATCTGCAGTCCTCATGCCTCCTTGCAGCATGCCTAAGGCACGTTCACACAGATGAACAGGGACCCTGGGCATCTTTCTTTTGGTGTTTTTCAGAGTCAGTAGAAAGGCCTCTTTAGTGTCCTGCGTTTTCATAACTGTGACCTTAATTACCTACAGTCTGTAAGCTGTTAGTGTCTTAACGACTGTTCCACAGGTGAATGTTCATTAATTGTTTATTGGTTCATTGAACAAGCATGGGAAACAAATAGATTTTTTTTTAACGAATTATCTTTGAAAGACAAGGTCCTAAAAGGGACTTTTTTGCTGAGTTTATGTATTCCCAGTCATGTGAAATCCATAGATTAGGGCGTAATGAATTTATTTAAATTGAGTGACTTCCTGAAATGAACTGAAACTCAGTAAAATCTTTGAAATTGTTGCATGTTGCGTTTATATTTTTGTTAAGAGTACCTAACTATGGAAGCTGCAGACATTTTGCAGAGAGAACATCAGTTATACAGATATAGGATCTTAATTTGATAACCCTGTTGCAGGGCAACTTTCCTGCGATGCAAGACATTTTCAACTTGTATATTATTTGAGATTTAAAAATGCTTCTGAAGTTCTTAATTTCCACTTTAACATTTCAGACTTGATTTTCACATTCGAAAAAGGTATCAGCCTTTACAAAAATGTCAATTAATTATAATCCACATTTCCGATTGCTGCAGGATTATTTTGATATTAAGATCCAACATCTGTATCACACATGCTGTTCTGCAAATATATACTGAAAAAAATCTGTCTAACTTAAAGAAGTGTTCAGTGATAGTTGGAAAAGAAAAGTTGAAAATAAGCTAAAACTTCAAAAAGGTCAACCATCACTAAAGACATCTTTAAGTTTTAGGTTATTTTCAACTTCTCCAGGGGGTTATCGTTTCCTCCAAACTGTTTTACCATTTGTTATCAAGTTACGCAGTAATGTCCAACATATCTTGGCTAGCATGTTTGGAGAATGTTAGTGGAAACAGATTGTTTTAGTTAGCGGTGCATTGAAAAGCAAGCGACCTAAACAACCCTAGCGACCGAAACAACTATCACCACATATCAAAGCTTTCCTGTTTGGCAAAAGTATTTGAAATCAGTAGCTAGGTTTCCATCCAATTTGCGATAGTTTATTGAAATATTCAAAAACCGGCATAAAACAAAAACACACGAGCTAACGAAGGAACTGAGAATTTAACTGGGCTTCTTCTACAGAAATATAATGTACCTTTCACTTGATAGTAGGAAACTTGATCGTCGACTTTCCTGTCCGCGCCTGGTTATGACGATATCTATATGAGCGCAGACGCCGTCTTCTTTAAAACCACTGGATGCCGTTTATCATTGCGTATTCTGCTTTATTACGGGTGAATGTTTTTGCAAACATAATTGTGTTCATTATCAGATAACGCAACATTGCCTTCTGTTCATTTACATTTACTCTCGTGCAGAAACTACCATACTACCTCACATCGCTCCTGACATACAGAAGTATGAAATACCTTACTCGCTCCCAGGAATAGATCATTCTTTAAATTATTTTAGTTGCTACCGATTTAAGTAAAACAGCATTTCGTTTTTACGCACCACATACATGGAACAAATTTCAGAATACTCTACAATTGGACACACTAGTGTCTTTTGGGAAAATGACCTATTCACAGAGGAATGTATATGTTTTTATACTGTTTTACAGTATAAATAAAATGATACTGTAATTGTATTTATCATGCTTCTGCTGTCACGCCTGCACTCCCCACTGGGGCTCGAGGGCGCCGGGCTCCCCAGCATTACGCACTCCTGCCGCCATCATTACGCACACCGCCATCATTACGCACACCTGCTTCACTCGTCACGCGCATCAGCGATCATTTGGACTCACCTAGACTCAATCACCGGTGTTATTTCCTTCCCTATATCTGTCTGTCCCCCAGCTCTGTTCCCAGCTTCCGCATTAACGTTCGTATGTCGTTTTGTTACCCGTGTGCTGACGCTGTTCCTGTCTTGTTCCTTGTCTGTTCCTCATTAAATGTTTGACTCCCCGTATCTGCTTCTCAACTCCAGCGTCGGTCCTTACACCCGCCTTTGATTGTAATAATTGTGTCACTAATTCCCTATTATGTACTTTGTATTTTTATGATGAATTGTGTGAAATCAGGGCTCCCTTGTAAAAGAGACATCGGTGTCAATGGGACTTTGATGAATAAATAAAGTTTGAATAATAACAATTAGGTAACCCGTGCTTTTCTCATGCCTTTGAGAATCGGATCAAATCCATATCCTCTAACAGTGCTACATTCTCAAAGACATTCCATCAAGCTAGATTATTCTGGACTTTGTTAAATAACAATGCTTGGAGGAAACAACAACAACCTAGGGAATATGAAAGTAGTAACTAAACACCCCTTTGAAGGATCCCTTTCAGTGGCAATGCCATGGAACACACTTAAAGAGGAAATTATATCTTTTTAGCACCTCAGATACCTTAGATACTACTGTTATGCAGTTTTTTCCTTTATCTGCAATTGATTGAATTGAGCGCTTAGTATTATAGTATACAGGTAGATAGAAGTAGGAATGCCATACAGCATTATCAGGGTGGAAGATGTAGGAGGCTGGGGAGTTGTCTACAATGATGACTTGGTTGAGGTCCCTGCCCAGCCGACTCAGGTCTTTAACATAGTTTCCTTGGTGGAACACGCAGGACTCCCGGAAGAGACGGTGTTGGAAGGCACCCCATTTATCCAGCAGGTCGGAGACTGGATCGGCATACTGGCACAAAAGGAAAACACACACAACTTTGTCCCTGATGTTATGTCACAGAAAGATGTGTGTGTCTACACATTTATTATGAAATATGTGTGTATGGATGAATAACAGATTAGAATGGCAGGGCAAAATTTCTAAGAATTCGAAACATAACATGTCAAACACGTGTCACAGTCTCAAAGGGGAAGTTTAGTATTTTAGATGGCCCCATCACTTCCATTGATTTTTAGCTAGCAGTGACTAAAGTTAGCTGAAGCTTGTAGTGGCTGTTTAAAGAAAACCAAACCATGGATTACAGTTTCTCCTGGCCCATTGACTACTTTCAGGGTGAGGACCATCTGACATCAATGTTGTAAAATCATGAACTTCCCTTTAAGGCTAGTACTTGTTAGATCCTGTCAACCTTTAATTTATTAATAAAACCTTTAGATATGTCAATCAGCATTTCGTTTAATGAACTCACCTTGGATAAACTGGCAGTGAACAGAACACACTCAAACAACTCCCCCATTCTTTTGAGATACTCATCCACATTGGGTCGCTTCAACACGTACACCTGAGGTAATAAAAACAAGACATGGAAATACTCAGGATTATTTACAAAAAGTTTACGTACATTTGTTTTTGCCAAAGGTGTTAATGCTTTAAACAACTTTTAAAAAATAGAAGATCTTAAATCATTTTTGAGCGAGAAATGCGCCTCCCCCTCGTCTGTGACTTTTGGCTACACCTTGCTTTGCGTGTCCAGCTTTACTGCTATGGGATGCCAGATGATATTGAGGTTAATGGGATGGGACATGAGAGGGGAGAGAGGGGAGAGACTGAAAGAGAGGTTTCCTTTGACAGCATATCAGACTTCTTTAGAAATGAACAATCATAAATGCCACATATTACCCTAAATGTCCATGTGGAATAGTAAATCAGTTGCAGCTAGGGTTGCAAAGCTACTGGTAATTTATCAAAGTTACCAGAATCATATTATTCATATATATGCACACTGAACAAAAATGTAAACGCAACGATTTCAATGATTTTACCCAGTTACAGTTCATATAAGGAAAACAGTCAATTAAAATAAATTCATTAGGCCCTAATCTATGGATTCGACACTACTGGGCAGAGGCGCAGCCATGGGTGGACCTGGGAGGGCAAAGGCCCACCCACTGGGGATTCAGGCCCAGCCAATCAGATTGAGTTTTTCCCCACAAAAGGCCTTTATTACAGAGAGAAATACTCCTCAGTTTCATCAGCTGTCTGGGTGGCTGGGCACAGACGATCCTGCATGTGAAGAAGCCGGATGTGGAGGTCCTGGGCTGTCGTGGCTACACATGGTCTACGGTTGTGAGGCCGGTTGGACATACTGCCAAATTCTCTAAAACGACATTGGAGGCGGCTTACGGCAAAGAAATGAACAATCAATTCTCTGGCAACAGCTGTGGTGGACATTCCTGCATTCTGCATCCCAATTGCACACTCCTTCAAAACTTGAGACATCTGTGGCATTGTGTTTTGTGACAAAACTGCACATTTTAGTGGCCTTTTATTGTCCCCAACACAAGGTGCACCTGTGTAATGACCATGCTGTTAATCAGCTTCTTGATATGCCACACCTGTCAGGTGGATGGATTATCTTGGCAAAAGGGGATTTGATCCCTAACAGGGATGTAAACAAATTTGTGCAAAACATTTTAGAAAAATACACTTTTAGTGCATATGGAACCTTTCTGTGATCTTATATTTCAGCTCATGAAACATGGGACCGACACTTGACATGTTGCGTTTATATTTTTGTTCTGTATGCTATTTTTTTATATCTGTCCATATTGTCCATGAGTTTCTAGTGGATAAAGCATATGGTTCAAGAAAAAATTACCTAATTAATGAAAAAAAGCATCTTATCAACAATGGCATTATTTTCAATTAACTCAGCAACTTTTCAAACTTTTGATTTTTTTACAACTGCCACCAGTTTGGCACCAACACATTTACAACAATGACATATTGACATAGTAAAAGAAAAAATGTGTACAAAAAAATATATAAAGGGTATTTCATGCTGAAACCCTCATATTAAACACAAATGGTATCACTAAGTACATTTTTTATATCAGGGATGGGCAATTTAGCGGCCCGACCCTCGGATGAATTTCCGTCCCTCAGATCAATTTACATTCAATCAGGGTCTCAACTTACTGCTGCGAGGTAGAATAGTAGAATACACAAGGTGCACTTTCGAAATTTGGTTGTGCATAAAATCACTGACATTCACTCAATTAGCCCATTTCAGCTAACATTTTTAGATTGGTAAATTAGTCTAGTGGCCAGCTATCTAAACTAATAGTAATTAAGGTCGAATTAGAGTTCAGATTTGTTGTGGCCCCCACCCCCATCAAAGTTGGCCATCCCTGGTTTATAATAAGCATAATGCTTTACAGCTTTGTAATTCTTTTTTTGATCATCTTATTTGATTATTTTATATATTGTACATGTGATAAAGCCACACAGAGGGCCATAGATAATTACAGACACCTGTGATAATCTGAAGTACCCAAAAGGCCACCAGAAGTAATCTTGTAAAATTCCCCAAAATCCTTCAAAAGTTTACAGTAATATACCCTACCTTTGCAACTCTAGGTGCAGCCTATTATCTGTATATGGAAAGATATGCCTGTCAATAAAGAACTTTCACTTAATTTCTGCTCACATCCATTTCTCAAAAGAACATGACGCTATCGGCCTTGTTCCTGAACCAAGTCATCCCGAATAGGCTGTGCCCACTTAAACAAGCCTATCCTGGATTACTTGAAACAGACCCAGGCCTGGGGTATAAAACAGGAGTGATCTTCTGTCTTCTGTCTGGAGTTAGCCTTTAAACTAGGCAAAACTACAGCAGTTCCTGCAATCTCCGATGTGATCTTCTATGGACTGGCCAGAATCTGCGCTAGGGACCGAGATTGATGGGCCCAGTGATTTCTAAGAAGCCAGTCATACTTCCTTGTTTCGTCAGCCCACAGAAATAGCCACCCGCTGCTAGGATCCGTCAACAGAGAAGGCCAAAGCTCTGTCAGATAGCTATCCTAGCGCACCGGCGCTACAGCACAAACAGAGTCACCGAGTAAACAGTGGTGGAAAAAAGGTTTGAACTAATTAAACACTTTCATAACGAAGGAGAGGCATTCCAACATAGCATGGATATCATGGAGATTAGATTCTGTAATTTTATTTGAGGTCATGGCCACTTTACGGCTCCTTTCGTTGTGGTGCTATGAAGGAGAGAACCTGTGAAAAAAGGCTAAGAATTGAAACTGAAAAGAGTCGCACTTACCTGGTGAACTGTTCCATCAATTTCCACTGGAATGATAAAATCAGCATTGTTCACAGGCTGTTGGGAGCAAGAACAATCCATTTAATAATCAAGTACGGAACAGTGTGTTTGAATTAAGACATTAAACATGTGCTTTACAATCTTGTACGGAACACATTAACTCTAGTTTGTGTTTTTTTTTTTATGTAATTTTTTTTGTTGTTGTTTGAATTAGGTCATTAAAACATGTGCTTTACAAGCTTGTAAAGACTGTAAAGCAAAAATAAAAGGCTCACCATCAGCGACTTCAGAAATAACAGTATGTAAGTAATATGTTTCCATTCGAGACACTGAAATATAATGTATTTGACAACACCTATAAAAATGTGATTTATAGGTCTTCTACCTAAAACAAGTTTCTCAAATGTTAGGTTAGTCACGAGTACGTGCTATGCAGGACACCATGACCTAAATTCATAGTCTATTCATAGTCTATGAAGTAATGTTGAGCCGAGCATAACATGCATTACATACATTACATACGTATACAGTGCCTTCAGAAAGTATTCACACCCCTTGACTTTTTCCACATTTTGTTGTGTTACAGTCTGAATGTTAAATTAATTAAATTTAGATTTTTTTTGTCACGGGCCTACACACAATACCCCTTAATGTCAAAGTGGAATTACAAATTAAGCTGAAATGTCTTGAGTCAATAAGTATTCAACCCCTTTGTTACGGCAAGCATAAATACGTTCGGGAGTACAAATTTGCTTAACAAGTCACATAATAAGTTGCAATAATAGTGTTTAACATGATTTTTGAATGACTACCTCATCTCTGAACCTCACACATACAAATATCTGTAAGGTCAATCAGTCGAGCAGTGAATTTCAAACACAGATTCAACCACAAAGACCAGAGAGGTTTTCCTATGCCTCACATAGAAAGGCATCTATTGGTAGGTGGGTAAAAATAAAAAAGCTGACATTGAACATCCCTTTGAGCATGGTGAAGTTATTACACTTTGGATTTTGTGTCATTGCACCCAGTCACTAAAAAGATACAGACGTCCTTCTTAACTCAGTTGCCGGAGAGTAAGGAAACAGTTTAGGGATTTCACCATGAGGCCAAAGGTGACTTTAAAACAGTTACAGAGTTTAATGGCAGTGATAGGAGAAAACTGAAGATGGATCAACAACATTGTAGTTACTCCACAATGCTAACCTAATTGACAGAGTGAAAAGGAAGCCTGTACAGAATAAAATATATATATAGTACCAGTCAAAAGTTTGGACACACCTACTCATTCAAGGGGTTTCTTTATTTGTGACTCACCACCTAGATTCCGTCTTATGTAGCAAAATGTGAAATTGTGTTTTTTACATTATATAAATGCAGAGCCTAAGAGCTACAAAATGGTTTATCATACACTGCATTTGAGGAACAATGGGAACGTAATTATGCTTTGAAAGTTGATCAACTTGTAAACTCACTTTTGAGAAAATCACCTTTGAATGTTTTGGTATCTAGTGAAGAGCTCTTCTTTGTCTACACCCATTCAGCATCATTCACACCTTCTTAAGCTTTAGCCCCTCCCATCTCGTTTCGCTGTCAGAGCGCACACTTGACGCTCTGGCCGATGATTTGTTTACGTTTGGATAACATGAAAACAGCCTAACCAGCTCTGCTGGCAACAATTTAATTATGCTTTTTTGCAGACGTTTAATGACACCGGCCATATTCAACGGATGTTGTACAGATGTCACGTAACATTAGCTAACGAGCCAGCCAGCTAAGGTTAGCTAGTTAAACAACAATGAACAAAGTGCAAACACTGCAAACTAGAAAAGCAAACAGCTCTGGGAAACAAATAATAACGTCCGCTAGGGAGCTTGCCAGCTAACTTTAGCTAGCTAGCTAACAGTACACTTTAGCTTAAGACATATAGCTAGCTAGGGTAAACAATGAACCTAGCTAGGTAAACAACATTTAAAATCACACACGTCACATAACGTTAGTTAACGAGCCAGCCAGCTAACGTTAGCTAACGAGCCAGCCAGCTAACGTTAGCTAGTTAAACTACAATGAACAAAGTGGCAACAATGCCTAACATTAGGCTCTAACTAGAAAAGCAAACAGCTCTAGGAAACAAATAATAACTTCCGCTAGGGAGCCAGCCAGCTAATGCCAGCTAGCTAGGTAAACAATGAACCTAGCTAGGTAAACAACAATGAACAAAGTGGCAACAATGCCACAGTGCTGGGAGCTAACTCACCAGGTCCAATGTTAGCTAGCTAACATTAGACTCTAACTAGAAAAGCAAACGGCTGTGGGAAACAAATAACAACATCAGCTAGGGAGCCAGCCAGCTAATGTTAGCTAGCTAACAGTACACTTTAACTTGAAATTAAACCACTTTCTGTCAAAATTAGAAATGTGTAATATATGAAAATGTAGCTAGCTAATGCTAGACTATCTTACCTGCATACATCAACATGCATCATGGACGCATCTCCCTGTCAGGGATGCCATACCACGGTTGCCCTTAATTTGAAGATGTAATCCGGAGACAGGTGTTTTCTCCATCTCTTTAGCTATCATACTCTAATTCCACTGATTTCAAAACTTGATCCTCCAGAAAATAGAGAGCAACATTTATGCAGCTCCACTACACAATACATTAAAAAAAGCCCCGTTCGACAGGATTACCAACACAGACTGAAGAGCTCAAATAGACAGGCGTCTTCAATATGGCAGACCAATCCGAACTCCTCTCTCAGCATGTACAGCCCACTCATTATCTCAGCCAATCATGGCTAGTGGGAAGGTTGATGATTTTTTTCTGTGGCTTAAGCAACAAGGCTCGTAATTTAACAATTTGATTCGTATTTACAGATGGCATACAAGTTTGTTATTAAGGCACATGAAAGCATGAGGGCATTTCTGCCAAAAAACGCATTATGATAAAAAAACAAAAAAAAACATTAAAACGGCTCTCCTGTGAAGTCGTGACTTGCGACATATGCCTAGTTTCCTGAATCGGGTCACAGAAGATAGCCCTATTTGGTACAAGACAAAGTCCATATTACGGGCAAGAACAGATCGAATAAGCAAAGGGAAACGACAGTCCCTCATTACTAAAAGACATGAAGGTCAGGCAATCTGGAAAATGTCAAGAACTTTGAAAGTTTCTTCAAGTGCAGTCGCAAAAACCATCAAGCGCTATGATGAAACTGGCTCTCATGAGGACGGCTACAGGAAAGGAAAACCCAGAGTTCTCTCTGCTGCAGAGAATAAGTTCATTAGTTACCTGCCGCAGAAATTGCAGCCCAAAAAAATGCTTCACAGATTTCAATTAACAGACACATCTCAACATCAACTGTTCAGAGGAGACTGTGTGAAATAAGGCTTTCATGGTCAAATTGCTGCAAAGAAACCACTACTAAAAGGACAACAATAATAAGAAGAGACTTGCTTGGGCCAAGTAAACACGAGTAATGGACATTAGACCGGTGGAAATCTGTCCTTTTGTCTGATGAGTCCAAATTTGAGATTTTTGGTTCCAACCAACGTGTCTTTGTGAGACGCGGTGTGGGTGAACGGATGATCTCCGCATGTGTGGTTCCCACCGTGAAGCATGGAGGAGGAGGTGTGATGGTGTGTGGGTGCTTTGCTTGTGACACTGTCTGTGATGTATTTAGAATTCAAGGCACACTTAACTAGCATGGCTACCACACCATTCTGCAGCAATATACCATCCCATCTGGTTTGCGCTTAGTGGGACTATCATTTGTTTTTCAACAGGACAATGACCCAACACACTTCCAGGCTGTGCAAGGGCTAATTGACCAAGAAGGAGAGTGATGGAGTGCTGCATCAGATCACCTGGCCTCCACAATCACCCTACCTCAACCAAATTGAGATGGTTTGGGATGAGTTGGACCGCAGAGTGAAGGAAAAGCAGCCAACAAGTGCTCAGCATATGTGGGAACACCTTCAAGGCTGTTGAAAAAACTATCCAAGTGAAGCTGGTTGAGAGAATGCCAAGAGTGTGCAAAGCTGTCTTCAAATGTCTAAAAACATGTTTTCACTGTCATTATGGGGCATTACTGTGTGTCGATGGGTGAGAGAAAAACATATATTTAATACATTTTGAATTCAGGATGTAAGACAACAAAATGTGTAATAAGTCAAGGGGTATGAACACTTTCTTTAGGCACCGTATATGCATGGGTTTTGTTAAATACACATGTGACTAGTTCGAATGCTTTCAAGGTTTTACTTGACAATTTTTGACTGCATGCCACGTCTGACACCAAGTCAGAATTTGATGCCAGCTAATTTTGGAGAGACACTTTCTTTTGCTCTGTGGAAGATCTACCAGCACACCAGACTTGTTCACATCACTATTGGTTCACATGGTAATTGGTTCACATGCATATTTAGCAAAATCATTTCAAATCCATTTAACAGATGTCAGTGATTCCACCACTAGCATGACCGTAGTAGCCACCCAGACATCCAGGTCAGTGAGCACAGGGTTGATGCCAATCTGAAGTCACGCGTAAATAAAACACAGAGACACATTTTTAAAACTACTCTGTAACATGTCATTAAAGAGTATTGAAAATCAAGTTTTCGACTTTGTATCGATAGTCTAGTTGAATACATACACCCAAATTCACAGTATTACTCTAAAATCAATCAAAGTTGCCATACTATGGAAGAAAACAAGCCAACTTAAGTTAGAATAGGACAAACTGTATATCTCTCAGAGAATAGGACATGAAATATATATCTCTGAGAATAAACATCTTTCATTTACTATACGTACCCCTCCATTACCTTTTTGGACAATCAATCCCATTATATACACACTACACCTTGTGACTCGCCTTCAATAAAATGCTGCCACTTTCATTGACAGTTTAAACCTGTGGCCTATCTTGTGACATTCTTTGGGACAGACTGTGATTAGATGGCCAAGACCATCTGTCGTCGGGAAGAGCACATTATACCCATTATGCAGCCAATCGTGGAAATACAGAGTAGCATAGATAAGAATACTCGCTAGAAGCGAGTTTAATGGTAACTGCGGTTGATTACCAAAATAAACATGAATTAACATCAATTATCATTCCAAATAAATCTGATCCCTGTAACTTCTGCTTCCAACTCACACTCTCAAACACAGATCCCCTGAACGCAGCTCACTTTCCAGCCCTCTTTCCAGCTCTCACACTCAAACACATAGATCCCCTGAAAGCAGTTCACTTTCCAGCTCACACTTTCAAACACATAGATGCCCTGAACGCAGCTCACTCTCCAGATCCCAATCACCTGAGTTCTGATCACCTGTTCACACACCTGTATGTCATTATCACACACTATTTAGTTCAGTTCTTTGCACCCCATCATTGTGAGGTATTGTTTGTTTTAAAACATATTTTTATTCGGAGCTCTGTTTTTTCCCATATTAGTTCTCCCGTGTATTGTAGTTTTTGGCCATCTTCACTAACAATGTTTTTTTGCCTATTCCCTTTCTGTACTTTTGCCAATCAGATTTCCTGTCATCAACCTCTTGCCTGATCTCCCGGACTACGTTATTAGCCTTTTTCCCTGCCTGTACTGTTACCTTTTTGGACCCCCTGTGTTTGACCTTCTGCCTGCCCCTGGACCCAGCTACCTGCCTCTTCCTGTGTATGACCTCCTGCCTGTCCCTGGACCCTGCTACCTGCCTCCTCCTGTGGTCCTTTACTAAATAAACACCTGCTGCGCCCTGCTCTTGAAACCAGCACTCTTACATCATACTCATTACAATCACAATGGATACATGACACAAATATAAAAAGTTGTAAACAGGAAGGGACATATCACACAATATTTGATATGGACTATAATTTCAATACCAGGTGTAAAAGGTTACTTGGAATTCAAATGTATTCTTTACAGTGCGAGATTTTTACAGTGCGAGATGAATATTGTTATTATGTTACTGAATGTATTAAGAGTATTTTCAGATGTTGTTATTGACAAATACTGCAAAGACTACAGTAAATGTAAAAAATAAAATCAACAGTGTAATGTTTGGATTCAGTTTTGTGTCAAGTGAACTGTTGTGTCCCCACCTTTTATCTGATAATTACCCGATAATATTCCAAAATGTTCCCTTTTAATTTCTACCGTGGTTATGCATATTTTTCTCATATTTATTCTGCTAGAAACACTAACATGTTTCCCTATCCATAAAGGCCAATTCCCACAAGTGTAAAGGGTTAAGAAATTCATATTGATATGGACAAAGAAAAATAAAACAATGCTCATTATCAAATGTATTATCATATTTAAATTTTGCTTTACTAATTAGTATAAAAGAGAGAGTGGAAATCAATCAAGTATTCTCTGTTAACGTTTGTCCTCAAAGAGCGGGTCACTCGCGTCAGCTTACCTTGAATGAACTGTGCACTAATGTTTCATCCAAATCAATCACCACACAGATCTTCCCTGAGTCTTGTGACTTGAGTTGAGGTAGCAGAGGTTTTGCCGGGACCTGAAAACAAATAGTTAGATGTCAGGTCAATGAACAGCCAAATGATGCCATCATATTCATAGATGCAAATTGGATTATTTTGTTATGTTTGTGCCAATCAAGACAACACTGTGGCATAATGCAAAAACACATTAAAAAGTGTGTGTGTGTGGGTCATGAATTAAACTGACGATTCATAACATTACCTCATGAATGTGTAGTGAGAAAACACACTGGTAAAAGGTTTGCTTGTGAGGTTGAGATAATTGAATTATAGAAGAGCATGTCCATAAGGGGGCATAAGAAAGCTATTTCCCAACAGCTGGTGTTCTGTTGATGGAAAAGTAAATATCAATGTGACTATGAACTGTCATAGGTCTGTGGACTGACTAAGAGCTAACCATTCCCTTATCAAGTGGTCCATTTAAATATTTTTATTTAACGTTTATTTAACTAGGCAAGTCAGTGAAGAACAAATTGTTATTTACAATGACGGTTTACCAAAAGACAAAAGGCCTCCTGTGGGGACAGAGGCTGGGATTAATAAAATATAAATAAAATATAAATATAGGACAAAACACACATCACGACAAGAGAGACAATACTACGTAAAGAGAGACCTAAGACAACAACATAGCAAGGCAGCAACACTGTGAAACCGACTCTACTAGCAAGAGGAAATGTGATGACCAAATAAGCATCCTATAAACACTGTGCAATTCAAATTTCTTTAACCCAGCAAAGTAAATAACCAGGTCAGGAGGAGAGTAAATTGTATATTTTCTAGTTTGAAAAAAATACCATCTGCTGTGCAAAGCAATAAGAACCTTATGTTAAACCATATCCTCCTCTATTTTAGTTCTGTTGTCACAAATTTGATCCAAAGCCAACACATCCAAAGCTAACACTGAATGGACAATATGTAAAAAAAAATAGGCCTAATACTTAGACAAACACATTTCACTCTTTTCTCTGGCAAATTTCAGTTTGTTGTCACTCCATGCGAAACGTTCATATTCCACACTTCTGAAATTTGAAAGCGGAGCGTTGATCAAATTAGGTGCATGTCACAGCTATTCCAGCGGATTTCAAGCACGGTGCAAAGACCTTGTAATACCTGTTCTCTAGGCGGGACGCAGTACTCGCATTCACAGGACTCAAAGGACTCATCGTCACTCAGCTCCTCCTCAGACTCCTCACTTAGTTGTTCAGAGGCCACAATCTTAAAGAATTCATGCAACTGCATTTTCTCATCCAGCTCACTTTGTTCAGAGGGCTCTGTTGGTTCGGCGTGATGTGCAAGTGGCTCGCGGTCTATGGAGTCTTTACTATGTTCAGCACCATCAAGAGGGAGGCTTGTTTTCTCAGACACCTGCTCTGAAAGGTCCTCTGACTCTGGGCGTTGGAGATGCTCTGAGACGCCATTGTGTTCCTCCCAGTTCTGATACAGATATGGTGTGTTTAGTTGCTCACATATCTCATATGACTTGTTTTGCTCATCTATCTCTTCGGAAGAGGTTGTGGAGGAATCAGTTTGATCCCCATTGAATTCAATACCATCAGGCATAGCAGGTTTGCTTCCTTCAGTGCATAATGCAGTGTCTTTGGTTATAACCTCAAATGATTCAGGGGATTCATTCCCCTCAGCACATGGACCATCATTCTTTCCCTCTTCAGTGCAGACTCCATCTTTAAAATGTGTCTCAGGAGTGCTGTCATAATCCAATTCTTCATTACACTGATCATGAGAGTCTTCTTCAGTACAGAATCCATTAACTTCTTGAGTAACATTAGATTCATTGGCTTCACTTTGATATTCATGGTGCTCTTCAGCACTTGGTTCACAGGCCTCAGTGCATAGTGCATTATCTTCCCCTTCGGTAGAGAATTGCGGATGTTCACTGCCATATGCATCGAAATCTTTATCACACGGCCCATAGGATCCATAAGCTTTGTCTTCAGCATATTGTTTGTATAATTCGTCTTCTGCGACGCATATTGTCTGGTATTCTTCATCACAAGTTTTCTCTTCTTCAAAGCACGGTTCATAAGTTTGATCATTTTGGCCATCATATGCTTCATCATCTTCAACAGAAGATACGTCAGAAGAGGATCCATGAGATGCTTCCTCTGCACTGTGTTCGTCGTACTTGTTGTCCTCATCAACTAAGGGACCATTGGCCTGAGCGTCACCAGCTTCATTTTCAGCAACGCAAAGTTCCTCTTCCTCAACAAAGGGCTCGTAGGCCGCAGCCTCAATAGCATTGTCTCCCGCTACAAAAGCGTCATAAAACTCAACTTCGTAAGCCGTGGCTCCTTCAGAACAAGACTCGCACGATTCCTCATCTGCAAAGGATCCAGAGGCGGACGTCTCATCCTCAGCACAGTCTACATTAAGTTGTCCATCCTCAGCACAGTCTACATTAAATAGTCATCCTCAGCACAGTCTACATTAAGTTGTCCATCCTCAGCACAGTCTACATTAAGTTGACCATCCTCAGCGAGTCTACATTAAGTTGACCATCCTCAGCGCAGTCTACATTAAGGTTGTCCATCCTCAGCACAGTCTACATTAAGTTGTCCATCCTCGCACAGTCTACATTAAGTTGACCATCCTCAGCACAGTCTACATGAAGTTGTCCATCCAGCGCAGTCTACATTAAGTTGTCCATCCTCAGCACAGTCTACATTAAGTTGTCCATCCTCAGCAGTCTACATTAAGTGTCCATCTCAGCACAGTCTATTAATAGTCCTCCTCAGCACAGTCTACATTAAGTTGTCCATCCTCAGCGCAGTCTACATTAAGTTGTCCATCTCAGCACAGTCTACATTAAATAGTCCATCCTCAGCACAGTCTACATTAAGTGTCCATCCTCAGCGCAGTCTACATTAAGTTGTCATCCTCAGCGCATCTACATTAAGTTGTCCATCCTCAGCACAGTCTACATTAAGTTGTCCATCCTCAGCACAGTCTACATTAAATAGTCCATCCTCAGCACAAGCATCATAAGATCCATCAACTTCTTCCACTTCTTGACTAAAAACTTCAAGCCCTTTTTTGGCGCAGGGCATTTGTGTTTCTTCCTCATTCATAATGGACACGTGAGTTTTGCGTTGTTCAAAAAACAGCTCATGCACCCCTCCCCCTTCAAAACAGGAGGTATAAGGTCGCCTTTGGGAAAAAGTATAAGTGTCCTCTTTATCAAATAAGTCAAAGAATTCCTCAACAACGACTGCATCCGAGTGAGGTTTGTCTTCATCAGCATTGCTTTCCTCACATTCTACCACAACTGCACAATTATCAAATGATTCCCATATATCTATACTGGATTTGTCCTGTGCTCCTTCTTCCACCAACGCCTCATAGGATTCAGCTGAATCAGTTAATGGGCCTGAATTTATACTGTCATAAATCAAAGATTCAAAAGACCTTGTTTCAATGGATGAGCACTCAGAAGACTTGTCTTCCTCATAATAAAATGAACTGCTAGGCTCATAGCATTTGTCACCTGTGCTTTTATGTTGACAAGGATAGCTCTCACAAGAATGAAATCGCTCAGAGAGTTCACACTGTACACTTGTCTCTCTTTGCTCATAGACAGTGTTTCGCAGTTCACAGTGCCCAGAGGGCATATCATAGTCAGCAGATTGATGATTGCTTTGTTCAGCAAGCAGAGTTTGCTCAGAAGGTTCATGAACTTCAGAGACATGTCTACTTTCATTGGGAGAATCGTGTGCAGCAGGCATGTTCAAATCTGAAGACTGTATAGGTTCTAATATTATGCAAAACTCAGAGTCAAAAAGCCCACAGATTTCAATTTGTTGAAATGATGGCTCAGAGGGCTTTAAATCCTCATCAATTGGCTTTGTAGTCTCATTATACTCTGTTGGGTCATCAATATGATTGTATTTTTCCGAATACTCACAAATTCCAGTATAGTGCTCAAATGATATTTTTGATTCATTGGATTCAGAGATGTCAGGTATGAAGTCAGATATCTTACATTGCTCTAAAAACTCAGAGTTCTCAGCAGGTTCGCTTGACTCAAAGGACTTACAGTGTTGATCAGAAGACTTGCATTGTTCAGATGACTGGAAGCATTCTGTGAAATGTTCACAGTGTTGGCTAAATCCAGAAGTTAGACAGTCATTAGCATAGTGCTCAGAGGACTTGCTGAAGTCAAAGCACTCACAATGTTGAGAACATTCTTCAAATGATTTGCTTAACTCAGGAGACTTATACTGATTAGTGTGCATGTGGAGAACAGGATAGTCCTCGCAAGGCGTGTTGATGCATTGCTCAAACCCCCCAGAAAGTCCATTATAATGCACAAAAGGTTTGCTCTCTTCTGCATGTTCTCCATTCATGCTGTAATGATCGACAATCTGCACAGCGGGATCCATTTGTCCATTGACCTTCTGGTGTTCAGTATAGTCCAAAGAGTTTTTTCTTTCATCCACAATGATGCAGGGTTCAGCAGATTGTGCAGAAGGCTCAGTTGATTCCATGGCTTCAATTAGTTCAGACACCTCGCAGTGTTCAGCAGGCATGCTTGCTTTTGGGAAATGTGTCAAAAGATTTGCTTTGATTAGAGTGCCTTTTCAGGTACAAAGGGAGCTGACGTTCTCCAATAGGTTTGTAGTGTTCAGAGGTTTTGCACTTTTCCAAGCATAGAGAGAGAGAGACTTGTTTTCTCTAGGGAGGCGACACAGTCCAGAGGGCTGGCATCTCACAAGACTGCTCCTTTGGTAATGGTGGCTTGAACTGCTGGGGGTATTCACAGTCTACAGCCCGCCTGAGACACCAGCAGCAGAGTACACGTTGACTTGACAGGTCACAACCACACTGAGACCAACACATGGCCCCCTCTCCATGAGACCGAGCAATTTATTTTCGGGCTTCAAGAGACGTGACAAATAACTCCTGGAATATCAAATCACTGTAAAAAGCTGAAGTAAGGCATACATCTGAAACTGACACCCGAGATGCGTCTTGATCACCTAATCTGTCCGTAGTGAGTTAACTGCCATGTTGTTCGTTAAGTGTTCAAATAGAGTCATGGGCAGCTTTGTCATCTGCCTAAAAATTGGAATTGCCTTTTATCATCTCCTCTTCAGCAGGGAATGCTTTAAATCAGGGATGGGCAACTGCCGGCGATGCAAGTCTACAGATTTTGCTATGGGGCGGAGAGAAGATGTAGAAATGTTTAAACTAATTTCATGCAATTCTACTAATTTTGCCATGGGGCGGAGAGGGAAATTAGCTGTTTTACCACAAAATCGGTGAAATTCTACACATTTTGCCATAGGTTGGAGAGAAATGTTTGTAGTTTTTAATATGATATCTGAGTGAGACTGACTAACAAAGTCAATGAGGGCCCGCCGGGTGGTAATCGACCATGATTAGTACAAGTTTAGATTGCTGGCTAACTTACCAATCAACTAGACTAACTTACCAATCAAAATGTTGACCTGGGCTAATTGAGTAACGAAATAAACTGCTGATGCACAACCAAATTTCCAAATTGTACCATGTGTGTTCTACTATTCGAATTTGAAACAGGAAGTTGAGACCCCGACTAAATTCAAATATTTATATTTGTTTAGGGGGGGATTGATCCGAGGGCCTTGCAGTTGCCCATCCCTGTTTTAAACCTAACCCTATCCCTGTAACCTTAGCAAGCAGTTGCTTATCAACATATAGTTTGTTGGTAGTATGACCATCTACATCTACAGATGGAAAAATCCAGACTATCCAATCTGGACTATGCAAATAAAGTGTCACCCAGGAAATCAACTCTAAAAACTGGCATTTTTCTCTCCACCGTCAAGAAGGGGGCCGCAAAAATATTTTAAAAAATGTTGATCTCCCACCCCCATCAAAGTTGCCCATCTCTGCTGTAAAGTGATTCACCTTAATGCACCGACAAAGAATGACTGTTTTCTGATAATGCATTACAGTCTGTGCTGATTTAATTGTATATATTTTTGGACTCATGCTGTCTTCTGGGTTAATTTATTGGCAGTGAAATATTTCATTTTAAGGCAGAACTGCAAAAATGTATTGACCAGAGAACTTGTAAATATGAAAGGACATTGGGCAAAGAAAACATGTGTACCGATCAAGTGGCTCTCAATCATGTTGACCACATGATGCTAAATGACCATAGAGAGAGAGTGAGGGAGAGATAGGGGATATCACAAGCAAGGGCAAGAGGGAGAGAGGGATGTAAGGACGAAGACAGCTTACTTTTGAAATGGTCCCATTTTCTTCCACCGATAAGGGGGCATTGTTGTTGACTGGGATTTGCTCGGTTTCTTTGTGACAGAGGCAGCAGAAGAGACTTCGAAAAATGCCACGACTGCGGGGCTTCTTTGAGGAAACGACATGGGCAGGGGCATCTAAAAGAGAAAGCATTCAGATAGTATTCAGCTGTCCTTATGTTACCTCAAAGTGGTTGTTTCACAATAGGTGGCAGAAAGTTATAGCCATGGCTTACGTAACAAAGTCAGATGCCCACCTCAGTTATGGAAATAGTTAAGCAAAACTAAAATGACAGGAACTAACAAAATAAATCTGTCAAATGAATCACACAAGTAGTGTATAAGAAATAATATCTCAAATAAAAAAGTTTAGGGGACAGTCATGTTGATAGTTATGACTAGCCCTTAAAAAATAGTATTAATTTCCACACCCTTATCTTTTCATTGGTTTACATTTTCTATGCTTAGTTTGAAATACAGCGGATTTCCTACGATTTTGAATCATCAGGTTGGACTCTTTCAGCCCATATTTTTTTTTTTTTATAATCTTAGAAGAAACATAAATATACAGTAAGTAATGTCTGAAATGTGTCTAGTTTTTTGTTGTTGTTGTATGTATTCATCCACCCTACTGACTACATTTAAGAGTTTAAGATAAAAAAATAATAAAAAAAATCACTATTGTACATTAAGACTCATCCGACCGATAGCCACTGTGATGTAGTCATGAAAATCAGATTTAAAAAATCTATGTACAGTATATAGTTAATATTGCAGCTCACAATTGTCGTGTTATACTGTATGCACGGCATGCATTATATTTCATACTGTAATTATTGCCGCCATCTCATGAAGCCAGTTGTTTGTTTTTCCCAGCTCTATTAATAGAACAGATTGTCACCACATAACAGCCAGCAAACTACAGTATTATCTATTTATTTATAAATATGTTTGATCTTTTGCTAGATAAAATCCTTTTTAAAATCATCTTGTTTCCAAGGGGCTCCTGAGACAACAATGTTCTGTAATTTCTATGAATTAGGTTAACTTAAAATCACACCCGTTTCATAATGGCAAAACTAATGAACTGACACAAAGTAATAAAAAAAAAACACCATATTACTTTGTTCAATGGCAGACTGTTCACATTTCACCGACCCACTTCACAAACCAATTAATGTTGAACTGAGGACTGTTGAAGACGTCTTTCAATTGGAGCTGAAACCAGACTAAGCCAGAAGGAAATACACCTACACAGGGTGCATACTTGCTAGAGGCTTACAAGTCATGACGTTTGTGTGCAAACATGTGAAGGAACAGGGCAGGTGAACACATGGGTGGGAAGAAACATCATGCTGCCTTCCATGTTAGCTCTTCTGATATTACACATTAGAGCACTTTAAATAGCACACCACGAGCAGCTGCTGACAGTGGTTAATGATGGGATTCTTTGTATATATAGCCTAGCGCGCACTCACTCCAGGCCATAAACGGAGACGCAAAACAAAACCTTTTTGTGTTGGTATAGCTAGGCCTCGTGTTAACCTGGTGCAGCTAAAATGTATTTCAAATATGTATTATTTAACCACTACATTAGTGATTGAGTTGATTAAAGAAAAACAGAGACCCTTCAGATATTGCAGTTATATGAACTTGAGGCTGGAACTTGACACATACTGTCAGGGGCGCCACCAGGGATTTTGGGCCCCATGAAAATATATCACATTGGGCCCCAACACCACAGGACACACCAACCCTGCGCAATTGCTGTAACCACACACCTCCAGAACCCAATCGACCCAATCAAAGCTTTAAATAACTCTACCTTTGCAGGCTTGCAACTCTCTTGTAGTCCAATATTTACTGTACGATATTTACTGACAGTGAGCCGTGGAAATATAACACTGTGCAGACATGCATGCAACATTCTGCATACAGTGGAATTCACTATTTGATGCAAGACTGATACCCTCTATAAGAAATGTGCTAAAGGCCATCTTTTACAGTCTACATGTCATTTTAATGGTAAAAATCTTGAATGGAAAATTCTCTTAAAATTAATGCATAACTAAAATAAATATATCTTAAATATACATTAAAATAAATTAACATTATCATCTATAGAATGATATAACACACAAAATATTAAAATCAGCAGGAGATTTTTGAACAAAGTATACATACCAACTAGAAAATAAGCAGCTGTAAAAGTGRAAATGAAAAACAAAATGGAAATGGACATGAAAAGGCCTGATGGTGGCGCTAGAGGAAAGGTCAAGTGGTCAACAAATCAATAGGTTTCTTCCACTTGGCGTCTTGACTGTGCACAACACATTTTATGGCAATCCAGCCATTACTTTGAGATATATCTTGTTCTCAGTCTCAGTCTCAGCCTGTGGGCATCATGTGTGTAGTGATCAAATATCCATAGCCATGCCATTTAGCACTGGCCCTTGCTCAGCCTTACTCACCAAGAGCCCAGCGCCGAGCCTTCTTGCTAGCAAAGTCATTGATCAAGTCTTTGAAGTCCAGCTTTCTAGCTAACTGACTTTCAATGGAGAGCATGGCAAGACTGCAAAGCCTGTCCTGGGACATAGCGGACCTCAAATAGTTGATCAGTTTTAGCTTACTGAAAGCTCTCTCGCCACCAGCAACAGTCACAGGCAGTGTGCAAAATATACGTAAAGCAATACACACTTCTCCAAAACTGCTTTGCAGCTGCATCTTACAAATTGCATTCAGGAGACCAAGAGGGGACAAGTTAGGGGGGAAAGAGGCAGCATATACAGTGTTCAGGTATCTTACTTAATTTTGAAGCTCAGATGTAAGATCTCTGGAATACTTAATGATCAGTGGTTGGAACACTCAAGGGACTTTATCCTCACTAATCTGCCCAACTTTCAGAACAGCAGAAATATCTTCTACAATTTTTGCAGTGGTGTGGAACCTAGTGTACAAGTCACTTATGATGTTGTCCATAGCAGTAAAAAAACACTGTGTTCTGAAACACCGTTGCTGCACTGTCCTGAGCTGTCTCCTATTGAAAGGTTTCATCATGGCATTTCTTCCTTTTCCTCTGGAGGCTGTGTTCCTTGCTAAATTGAGGTACAACATCCAGTTGCGTAGCAATCAGTGTTGCCTCAGACAGGAGAGACTCCCATCCATCTCTAAGAGCCTGCATCTCTTCCTTTAATGCTCTGATATTGGCTACCTCTGTGTCAAGTGAGATTTGTCCTGACTGGAGAATCACATTCCTTTCCCCAACTGACATGTCATTCAACACAATGCTGCTCACGTCCTTCTTCAGTTGGGAGTAGGGCTGGTTCAGGGGTATGGGGATGGGGAGACAGGGCTGCTGAGCCTGAAGCTGCCAGGCCAGTTGGGCCTGGCACCAGGCAGGGGCAGGGACAACTGATTTAGTATGAATAGCTTGCTAAAAGAGTGTAAACACTCAAAATTTTCTGTGAAGATATTAAGTAACTAATTTTAGGGGAGCAAAATTAGCCTATTTTACTATGGACTAAGCTAACAGGTACATTTCCATCACTCACGGACTACACCCACTTTCCTTTGTGAAAAATTGGGTGACATACTGTCGGCCCTATCATTTCCCTCTCCTGGCTTTCTTTGCTTTCTTTTTGTTTTTGGAAGCCAGATTTTTCTTCAGGAAGCTGAGACATGATGCTCCACCGGCACTCCTCACTAGCAATTCACTGCTAGCAAGTACCGTTCTCGCCTGGTTTGGGTTCAGGCCCCAACCATTTCATGTAAATGGGGGGGGGGGGGGGGGAGGTTGCCAAAAAACAAGAAAAGAAAAAGAAACCACTTGTTTTATTAGTAAACTCAGCAAAAAAAGAAATGTCCTCTTACTGTCAACTGCGCTTATTTTCAGCAAACTTTGCGTAGGTTTGTGCCCATATGCAACGTTGTTGCCGGTGATGTCTGGTGAAGACCTGCCTTACAACGGGCCTACAAGCCCTCAGTCCAGCCTCTCTCAGCCTATTGCGGAGAGTCTGAGCACTGATGGAGGGATTGTGCGTTCCTGATGTAACTCAGGCAGCTGTTGTTGCCATCCTGTACCTGTCCCGCAGGTGTGATGTTCGGATGTACCGATCCTGTGCAGGTGTTGTTACACGTGGTCTGCCACTGCGAGGACGATCAGCTGTCCATCCTGTCTCATTGTAGCGTTGTCTTAGACATCTCACAGTACGGACATTGCAATTTATTTCCCTGGCCACATCTGCAGTCCTCATGCCTCCTTACAGTATGCCTAAGGCACGTTCACGCAGATGAGCAGGGAGCCTGGGCATCTTTCTTTTGGTGTTTTTCAGAGTCAGTAGAAAGGCCTCTTTAGTGTCCTAAGTTTTCATAACTGTGACCTTAATTGCCTACCGTCTGTAAGCTGTTAGTGTCTTAACGACCGTTCCACAGGTGCATGTTCATTAATTGTTTATGGTTCATTGAACAAGCATGGGAAACAGTGTTTAAACCCTTTACAATGAAGTTCTGTGAAGTCTTTTGGATTTTTACAAATTTTTACAGATTATCTTTGAAAGACAGGGTCCTGAAAAAGGGACGTTTCTTTTTTTGCTGAGTTTACATAACAAGCCACACTTCACTGCAGAGAATAAGAGACAAATGACCACAGAGCATAAAAGTAAATGCAGAGCACAACATTTTTTGTCTGAATAATAATAACACTTTCCTGTTTATAGAAATACAGATCAGTGGAGGGAGTATAGCCTCTGTCAAGCCTGGGAGCTTAGACTACTGCCTCTGCCCAGAGGCCCGTGCTTATGTGGCACAGACTGTTAGATGCCATATTCTGCATCATGGTTCGAGTCTCTGTTGCAGTTTTGTCTTCCGCTACATTGGTGGCAGCAGTGGGATCACTGCAGTGGTCTCATGTTGGGGAAGCGTGCACTTGCACGTGTTCGGGGCTTGGTGCGTGACTCATGAACACACACCTGGCAGTAGACCAATGGTAGTATAGTAGTGGGACAGCCTGAACATGAGTAGCTTGATGTCTCTTGGAGGACAACTACTCAATTTGAATTGATGTCTAACATATACTGAACAAACATATAAAAGCAACATGCAACAATTTCAAAGATTTTACTGAGTTACAGTTCATATGAGGAAATCATTCGATTGAAATAAATAAATTAGGCCCTAATCTATGTATTTCACACGACTGGGAATACAGATTTGCATCTGTTCGTCACATATAACTTAAAGAAAATGGGCCTCACAATGGCCTCGAGATCTTGTCACTGTATTTCTGTGCATTCGAATTGCCATCGATAAAACGCAATTGTATTCGTTGTCCGTAGCTCATGCCTGCCCATACCATAACACCACCGCCACCAAGGGGCACTCTGTTCACAACGCTGACATCAGCAAACCGCTTGCCCACACGACACCATACATGTGGTCTATGGTTGTGTAGCCGGTTGGACGTACTGCAAAAATTGGAAGCGGCTTATGGTAGTGAAATTTACATTCAATTCCCTGGCAACAGCTTTGGTGGACATTACTGCATTCTGCATGCCCATTGCCCGCTCCCTTAAAACTCTGTGGCATTGTGTTGTGTGACAAAACTGCACATTTTAGAGTGGCCTTTTATTGTCCCCAGCACAAGATGCACATGTGTAATGATCATGCTATTTAACCAGCTTCTTGATATGTGACACCTGTCAGGTGGATAGTTTATCTTGGCAAAGGAAAAATGCTCACTGACAGGGATGTAAACAAATTTGTGCACAAAATGTGAGCGAAAGAAGCTTTTTGTGCATGTGGAACATTTCTGGGATCTTTAATTTCAGCTCATGAAACATGGGACCAACACTTTACATGTTGCATTTTTATATTTTTGTTCAGTGAAAATCAGGAAAAAAAATAACTGCTACATTTTTGTTCATTTGACTAACAGGCTATTTAGCCATAAAGGTGTATCCTACATTGTTTCCATAACTTTACTACAAAATTAACTTGAAGATGCACTATGCCAAAATCACCCTGCCATTTCCTAGTTTCTAAAATTCGAATAGTTTGCCTAATTTCAGTTCAACAAGCAGGTATAGTGTACAATCCTTGTACTATCTAAACAGCTGTGAGATATATTTTCCATAACCAAAAATAATGTATTTTCAGCAGTTTGAAGCTGGTGTACAACACTGAAAATAAAATATGCAAAATTAAATTTAAGAACAGGCGCATAGAAATAGCACACATAGAACAGATCTACCACTTCTTAGACTTGCTTTCAATGAGAATGACAGATCTATAACATTTCTATGTGAATTTGGTCGGATTGTCCAAGTTACATATCAAAAACATTGGAAACGTCAGACAAGTCATGTCGGCCCCGCCCCTTCCCCTAACGCTTTCAAAAACACGGTTGTGATTTCCTACTTAAAATGTTGACTCAATAATTTCAACTACATCCTTTTATATATGCAAGATGCTATGTCAAACAAAAAGTTATTAGTTGAAATAATAATTTAAGCCTTTCATTGGGCCATGTCGTAGGCGAGCTATATGGCTTCACAATGATCGTTACGATTATTCAAACGTTTGACTGTAAATTACAATAATTTCAAGCAATTATTTATGGTAGTGCAATATTACAGGGGTCTCTACATATTCCGTTGAACTTTAAAATGGATGTATTTATTTAGGTCTGGCCTTGACCATCTAAACACCATCCTGTCTTGTGTATGTATATCCACTTTGTCATGCGCAACAGAACACTTCTTGAAAACTTTTCCAAACTCACCTTCCTCGCGCAGAGTATAGTTATCCTCTTCATCCCTTGTTACTTGCGTGATTATTGAGGACGAGATGTCCATTAGTTCCGTAAATAAATAAAAACAGCCGTGTATAATGTCGACGATGTATAATAGCTCAAGGAAGTTTAAATATAGAAAATATGATTTATATTTTGCCACTCCCCTCAGGATATTTTTGTAAAATAGCCCCTATTCTAAAGCTAATCTCTTGAAAACATCGGTGCATATGAAATAAAATATTAAAATAAAGACATAAAAGGGGCAGATTCTAGTTGACAACTTTGTTTCAATATGGAGTTCAGTTCAGTACCTTCAATTTCTCGATACAAACATGGAACTTGACGGTTTCAAGGCAGCCCAGTCTTAAAGCGACATAAGTTTATGTCCTTATAACATTTTGGAATATCCGACAATGTCACACAAAAACGATGTATTTCCCATGTTTATTTTTTCATCAATTCATATATTGAACCGGATCATAAAACATAATGAATATTTAACAGTAGACAATATTATTGAATAATATTTATGCTTTTCGTCCAAAGCAGTAGGCTATTTCTAGCGATCAAAAATACTATATGCTGCCTTGACATAACGAGATGTTCGAGAAACGCATTGTTACAGTTTCTTGAAAGCTGAATGTTTGTAGTAAACTTTGTAGATCAGGAGCAGCCGACGAGGGTAGCCTTGAAACCGACTAACGAAGGAGAATGGAGGTTAGTAATCAGTGGCAAAGTAAGAAATTCGTTGGTAGGTGGGCCTGCATAAATTTGGTTGGGCCCCATATATATATATATATATATATATATATATATATATATATATAATTTTACTCATTTTGTCATGGGGTAAAGAGAAAGATGTAGCTAATCTCATGCTATTCAAAATATTTTGCAATGATGCTGAGAGAAAATGTTGCTGTTTTAAAGCTAATTAAAGCTGAAATATAGGTGTGTTGACTGAAAAAGACACTTGATTATGAGCTTTCTTGTTTGCTAAATGAATAAATGAAATTGGCAGTATCATGGTGTATATAGCTATAGAAGCACTGTGACATACGCTGAGTGTACAAAACATTAGGAACACTTGCGCTCTCCATGACATAGACTGACAAGGTGAATCCAGGTGAAAGTTATGATCCCTTATTATGTCACTTGTTAAATCAAATCAAATTGTATTTGCCACTTGCTTCATAATGAACAGGTGTTGACTAACAGTGAAGGCCCTTCCCAACCATGCAGAGAGGAAAAATTGAAAACTAATAACACAAGGAATAAATAGGAAAATAATAACACAATTCTGTCCTGAGTGGCTCAGTTGGTAGAGCATGGAACTTGCAATGTCAGGGTTGAGGGTTAAATTCCCATGGGGGACAAGTATGAACAAATAAGAAAATGAATGCACTCACTACTGCACTATTGTTGATGTGCAGGGGTTGAGGTAGATAATAAACAGCAGTTTATGTGATGAGTCAAAAGAGATTAGTGCAAAAAGGGTAAATGCAGATATTCCAGGTAGCTATTATTTATCAGTCTTATAGCTTGGGGATAGAAGCTGTTCAGGGTCCTGTTGGCTTCAGACTTGCTGTGTGGTAACAGAGAGAACAGTCTATGAGTTTGGTGGCTGTACTCTGACAATTTTTAGGGCCTTCCTTTGACACCGCCTGGTATAAAGATCCTGGATGGCAGGGAAATCGGCCCCAGTGATATATTGGGCCGTACGCACTACCCTCTGTAGCACCTTGCAGTCGGATGCCAAACAGTGGCCAGTGATGCAGCCAGTCAAGATGCTCTCAATGTAGTTGTAATTTTTTTGAATTATTATTTTTAGTATATTACCACCCTTTTTTGATCTTATCTCATCGCTGCAACTCCCCAACGGGCTCAGTAGAGGTGAAGGTGGAGTCATGCGTCCTCCGAAACAAGACCATGAACAGCGCTCCTTAACATCCTCCAGCTTAACGTCTTTATGATAGGGGGCAGCATTTTCACTTTTGGATGAATTGTGTGCCCATAGTGAACTGCCTCCTCCTCTGTCCCAGATGCTAATATATGCATATTATTATTACTATTGGATATAAAACACTCTGACGTTTCTAAAACTGTTTGAATGATGTCTGTGAGTATAACAGAACTCATATAGCAGGCAAAAACCTGAGAAAAAATCCAAATAGGAAGTGAGAATTCTGAGACTGGTCAATGTTCAACTCATCGCCAATTCAATTCCCTGTAAGATATGGATCTGATTGCACTTCCTACGCCTTCCACTAGATGTCAACAGTCTGTAGAACGTGGAATGAAGCCTCTAGTGTGATGTGGGGCCTGGTGAGAGGTGATTCAGTCATTGGTCTGGCAGAATGCCAGTTCCTGGTCATGCGCTTTCCTCATGATATTGCCTTGCGTTCCATAACTTCTACAGACATGAAGGAATGCTCCGGTTGGAACGTTATTGGATATATATGATAACAACATCCTGAAGATTGATTCTAAGGGAATATTTATAATGTAATTTCGTATTTCTGTTGAGTCCAACATTGCGGAGAAATGTTGTTATTTTTGAGCGCCGTCTCAGATTATTGCATGGTTCGCTTTTTACGTAAAGTTTTTTTTAAATCTGACACAGCGGTTGCATTAAGAACAAGTGTATCTTTAATTCTATGTAAAACATGTATCTTTCATCAAAGTTTATGATGAGTATTTCTGTTATTTGACATGGCTCTCTGCAATTTCTCCGCATATTTTGGAGGCATTTCAGATTTTGGAGGCATTCTGCCGTCTTTTGTCATTTCAGCTGATGATCCTTGGACCATACACACCAGGCAGAGCCACAGCCAATATGAGGAATGGAAGTCTTGGTCTGTCTGTAAGCGGAAGCGTGGAGCTAGACCTCAAGCTCCCTCATTCTCAAGCCACTACCCCAGGGCCTACAAGTCTCCTCTTCTAGTAAAGAAAGAAAAATACTGCCATCTGATGACCATGCTGGACTACCTGCCAGCTGCTGCACTAGTATGTGAAGCTTCTCCAGCAGAGGAATAGGGAAGCCGAGGTTGTAGAATCTTGTGTGCATTAACTTTTTTACAGTGACAGTGTGTTTACCCAACCTTCATGTAACATACATTTCCATAGCAGAGGTCCACATTCATTCCAAATCTGTTGCATTCATTTAATATCATTGTTGTAGGCTAACTTGCTTTTCAAGCCATCAACTTGTCATTCTTTGACGAGACTAACTCTTGTTCAGTGTATGAGTTTTGTTACCTCTTACTCTGAATTATGTGGTCATATGGGTGAAAAGTGTATTTTGTTGTATGCGTAATGTCTGCCCTATCACACTCCTTCATGTTTGTTTTGAGCTTGACTGCAGAAGTGGGAACACGTGTGTGTGTATATTTTATATTATTTGTATTGCTTTGCAGGTTGACGTTCCTTTTATACGAGGACAGCCAGCGTGAACCTCTCCCTGCCGCCTCTTGCATCCCAGGATGAGTAGCCAGAGGAACCACAGCCCTTGCACCAGACCAATACACACAGGTGTTCCCACTTCTGCAATCAATGAGTCCAGCTCAAAACAATTACATTTAGTCATTATAAGGAGCTCTTTGATCAACGTACCAGAAGGTGCCTTTAATCAAAGTAGTTGTTTTGATTGTGTTATAAAAAATGTATTGTTGTGATTGTGTTACGTAGCCAATAACTAGCCTGCTAATATTGTTGTCTCGCTAAGTCTAGCAGTCTTAGGCCTAGTTAACTGGTCTGTAACCTGATTTGATGTGTGCATTTATGTGAGAAATCAGCATTTGAGGACCGTGTTGGATGCATGTACCAAGGAAACAGACACTTTATCTTAGGTCCAAGGTCAGCTCCTTCTTGACCACCACCCTGCTCCACTACTTAAACCTATCTATTCTTACCTCAGGCCAACAGCCTGTATGGACGGGACCCCACCACTCAACACACCCTGTAACTCTTCTGACGTCAAATCTCGTACACCCAAATACTTCTCTGCTGCTGCCACCACAACTATTTTCTGTGACTTACGTTCCATCCCTGCAGTACAGTTGATAACCATTACTATGAATGCTAAAAGGCCAATCTTACTGAAGCATATATCATTTGTTGGCCTATCCCTCTGTACTGATACAGATCTACTACTCATCACATGAATCCTCTCAGGATCCCTCCCCCTTGACCCATCTCCCTCCCCCTTGAGTCCTCTGTTCGTCTGGTGATGTAGAGGCCAATCCAGGACCTGCAGTGCCTAGCTCCACTCCTATTCCCCAGGTGCTCTCATTTGTTGACGACACAACAGTGTTGCCTGATCACCGGCAACGATGACACCGCCTCTAGGGAGGAGGTCAGAGACCTGGCCGGGTGGTGGCTGAATAACAACCTATCCCTCAAAGTAACCAAGACTAATGAGATGATTGTGGACTACAGGAAAAGGAGGACCGAGCACACCCCCACTCTCATCGACGGGGCTGTAGTGGAGCAGGTTGAGAGCTTTAAGTTCCTTGGTATCCACATCAACAACAAACTAGAATGGTCCAAACACACCAAGACAGTCATGAAGAGGGCACAACAAAGCCTATTCCCCCTCAGGAAACTAAAAAGATTTGTAATGGGTCCTGAGATCCTCAAAAAGTTCTACAGCTGCAACATTGAGAGCATCCTGACTGGTTGCATCACTGCCTGGTACGGCATTTGCTCGGCCTCTGACCGCAAGGCACTACAGAGGGTAGTGCGTACAGCCCAGTACATCACTGGGGCTAAGCTGCCTGCCATCCAGGACTTCTACACCAGGCGGTGTCAGAGGAAGGCCCGTGTCTGAATCCTGACTTAGGAAGACCACCAAAAACCCTGAAATTTCCATCCCTAACTATAACATTTTCCGGCAAGATAGAACTGCCAAAGGGGGCAGAGTTGCAATCTACTGCAGAGATAGCCTGCAGAGTTCTGTCTTACTATCCAGGTCTGTACCCAAACAATTCGAGCTTCTACTTTTAGTGCCACAGAGTTAAATTCTCGGGCCGACTCTCTTCTCTGTATACATCAATGATGTCGCTCTTGCTGCTGGTGATTCTCTGATCCACCTCTACGCAGACGACACCATTCTGTATTCTTCTGGCCCTTCTTTGGACACTGTGTTAACTAACCTCCAGACGAGTTTCAATGCCATACAACTCTCCTTCCATTGCCTCCAACTGCTCTTAAATGCAAGTAAAACTAAATGCATGCTCTTCAACCGATCGCTGCCCGCACCTGCCTGCCCGCCGGTCCAGCTTCACTACTCTGGACGGTTCTGACTTAGAATATGTGGACAACTACAAATACCTAGGTGTCTGGTTAGACTGTAAACTCTCCTTCCAGACTCACATTAAGCATCTCCAATCCAAAATTAAATCTAGAATCGGCTTCCTATTTCGCAACAAAGCATCCTTCACTCATGCTGCCAAACATAGCCTGACTATGCTGACTATCCTACCAAAACTGACTATCCTACCGATCCTCGACTTCGTTGATGTCATTTACAAAATAGCCTCCAACACTTTACTCAACAAATTGGATGCAGTCTATCACAGTGCCATCCGTTTTGTCACCAATGCCCCTTATACTACCCACCATTTTGACCTGTACGCTCTCGTTGGCTGGCACTCGCTTCATACTCATCGCCAAACCCACTGGCTCCAGGTCATCTATAAGTCTATGCTAGGTAAAGCCCCGCCTTATCTCAGCTCACTGGTCACCATAGCAGCATCCAACCATAGCACGCGCTCCAGCAGGTATATCGCACTGGTCACCCCCAAAGCCAATTCCTCCTTTGGCTGCCTTTCCTTCCAGTTCTCTGCTGCCAATGACTGGAACGAATTGCAAAAATCACTGAAGCTGGAGACTCATATCTCCCTCACTAGCTTTTAGCACCAGCTGTCAGAACAGCTCACAGATCACTGCACCTGTACATAGCCCATTTGTAAATAGCCCATCCAACCACCTCATCCTCATACTGTATTTATCTTGCTCCTTTGCACCCCAGTATCTCTACTTGCACATTCATCTTCTGCACATCAATCACTCCAGTGTTTAATTGGTATATTGTAATTACTTCGCCACCATGGCCTATTTATTCCCTTTACCTCCCTATCTTACCTCATTTGCACACACTGTATATAGACTTTTTCTACTGTATTATTGACTGTATGTTTGTTTATTCCATGTGTATTTCTGTGTTGTTGTTTGTGTTGAACTGCTTTGCTTTATTGTTGGCCAGGTTGCAGTTGTAAATGAGAACTTGTTCTCAACTAGCCTACCTGCTTAAATAAAGGTGAAATAAAAAATTTATTAAAATACAACGTTCTCTGCTCTACTCTAACCCTGGTAACCTCAACCTGCCTCTCACACCATGCATTTCTGATCCCCAGCCCCATAGACACCCCTACAATTAACACATACCACTTCTTTCCCCAATGCTACATATTCCTTTTTCTCATGCCCTTCTGAACACTTCTCACACCAGGAACCTCCCTACACACTGCTGCCACATGCCCATACGCTTGACACCTGTAACAACGTACAGTAATGTATTCGGCATATAAGCTCGTACGGGATAACTGAAATATCCTAACATCACTTTGTTGGGCAGAGACTCAACATCAAAACTTAAAAGAACAGACAATGACTCTTCTGTTTCACCACTCACGCCACCCTGTCTGCGTCGCACCAAATGACGAGAATCACAAACATCGGAAATCTTTCCCTTCAGTTGGTCCACTTTCAGATTTACTGCTATCCCAGTAATCTCACCTTTCAATGATGCCCTTTTCTTGAGAGCAAAACAATTCACATCTCCTGTCCCAATTCGTTTGGCGCAAAGCGCCGGCTCCCTTTGACCAGCAGAAACACAAACAATTATCACAAGTCCACTTTTGGGTTACCATCACTGATTCCACAGCATCCAACTCATTTTCACCCACCCTGAAATCACAAATGGATCAACCAAAATGCAGGGGTCCACTTTCTCCAAAAATGTCACTCCTACCGTCACAGACTGATCTTTATCCTGACCACCGGTGCAAGCCTCAGTCTCCAAGGACTTCACCACACCTGCCACCTCCGATAATTCGCCCTCATTCACTTATATTTCCTCCTCCAGACCTCGATCTGGCATACGGCTCACTCTGCTTACACTTTCTACCATTCTTCTTCATTAAACCATCTTCCTTTTTTCCTGTAAATGTTTACCCGACTCAAGTTCACCCTCCTCCTCTCTCTCTCTCTTCGGCCTCCTCTGCATCCCCCCCTCCACTCCTCATCTGAATTCTATGTCTCCTTATGATAATATTGTACTTCTCCTAACATACATTCTGGCCTTCTCAAGGGACGCCATTTCATCAGCTTGGAAATTCTTAAATTCATACAGTGCTTAACGATTTCTCATGAGGAAGTCGAGCTCAGTCCTAATTACTCACACCTGTGTGCAAATAAAGGCTTGGCTAAGCGCTTGGACTCGGTTGGTGCTGCCACCTGGGGATGGAGTGTGGAAGTGCATCCTGGCACAGTGGTGCTTAACTGTGTGCTAACACTAAACTACCTCCATATCATAACTAGCTGATTGATTGATTGGATAGGATAGCCTGAACAGGAGTTACTGTTGGTTGGTTGTGTTATGCAAATGTGTTCATCATTCATCATATATATCTTTTCAATATTTTCTGGAGGATAAAAATGAAATTGTAACTAGCTTTGTAAGGCTTGTTTAAGAAAGGGCGATACTTTATACATTTTATTTTTCAATTAGTCTGAAATGAGAAGTTGTAATCTCTATAAAGTCAAAAAGGCCATTTTTGAACAAAGGATGAGACTTTCTTAATAATCTACTGGAGAACCATTTTGGGTTTAAGTATAATTTATGTATGAGTGAAGCTTTTAGTGAGGTTTAAAGCTTTAATATTGAATCATTTTAGCCCCCCTTTAGCCCCCCAAACTCAAATTCATTACGTAAATAGGCATGTTTAATTTTGTCTGCCTTAACATTCCAAATAAAATGAAATATTTTTGCTCATATGAGTGCTTGTTAAATGTCATTAAACATAGACACAACTCAAAGCTCAATTGAAATAACACAAACTGAAACTAATGGGTTTAAGATGTATGTTCTTTATTATTATTCGTAGCTATTCCATGCCAGATTCAGAGAGATTCCACAGAACAAAGAAGGTTAAGAGCCGCATCAAGGGCTCTATTCAATCATAGCGGTTGTTTTGGCGGTGTCAGAGGTGGAACTCCATATAGAGCTGTCAAATCCACAAGTGTCTCCTAGTATTATACCTAAAGCAGACATTGTCATTGGCTGCACGGCGTTGCATTACGAGAAATCCCATGCAGCCTTGTTTACAAGTTCTAACACTGGAATGTGAGATGTAATCTACACCTTGATTAGGCTGATTGAAATCCTCATTATTTAATTTTAATGTTTTTTAATTTAATGGTCATTATTTTCAGTTACACAACGGGTGGGTCTAATCCTGAATGCTGATCGGTTAAAACTGCATTCCAGCCTGTGTCTATTCCACAAGTTACCACCGGCTAAATCCATGACATTAAAATGCCTATTTACTATTTTTGATCTGACTGTGCAATCCACTGTCTCATCAGCCCAGCCAAGCAATTTCTAAACTTGATCGCCACTATAAATAGCATCTAGACATTATCTCACATTTCTTTTAGACTAACATTTCGTTTCAATATTCAAATTCGATCTCCAACTGTCCCATAGTAATGAACGTGTCGGGAGTCGGGACGATACAGACAGGCAGGCAGCGTTTCTCAGCCAGTCGAAATCATGAATCAGCTGTCAAAATGTTTATGGATATATGTAAATTGTAAAAGGTAAAACGAAACGAAGTGCAGCTAGTTTGCAGTCTTTCCAGCTTCAGTTTGAAGTGATTGTGTTAGCTGTATTGTTGGCTAGCTCCTCTGAACAATAGTGTCCTAACGAGAGAGCACATGTTCTATGCCAGGCAAAATCGTGCATCATTAGCTCATTGTTATGGATGTATCCAAATAAATGTCACTAGAAAACAGCTTAGACAAATGCAAATGCAGCTACTTTGCTGTTATTCTGACTGCACTTTTTGACGTGACTAAGTTAGCCGTAGTTGGCTAGCTATCAAGCAAGGGATAAGAACGCTGCCAGCCAGGATGGCAATGGAATATTTAGAACGAACAACTGGGTCGCGTCCGTAGATACAGAACAAAAACACGGAACGACTGGGTCGCGTCTCTGGCAACCGAACCGATAGAACGAACGACCAGCCGGCTTGGATAGCAACCCTAGATTTGTGTCGGGACTATATCTTGTGGAAGGATGAAATAGTATGAATACATTCATCGAAATAAGGTTTTTAATGAAAAATCTCAATCATTATTTGAGTATGTTGGTAACCTGTGATAATGCACTCAAAGCCGGTGTTTGGAGGATATATTGGCACAGTTTGCCGGCCCTCGACTTTGTCTTGGGCCTAACAACACCCGTGTCAATATATCCTCCAAATACCGGCTTCTCGGGCATTATCACTTATATAGCATACACTTTCTCATGGGTGTGTTTTCGGGACAATGATTTGACAGCTCCAATGCAGTTTCACCTCCGACACTGCCAAAACATCAGCTAGGGTGTTGGCTATCACCGCTTAATGCTTGATCTGATTTAATCTAGGCCCAAACTGAATTGCTCAATCAGTGAATAAATAAACAAACACACACACACACACACAAAGCCATCCAGTATCATAATACCCCTCACCCCCCCCCCCCCGAATAAAATATTTAATTAAAGCTAATATTGATTCTCAACATACAAAGCAAACGCTTGTGTTTCAATGTGCATTACATGGGACACTGCAATAATTCAAGGTATCTTACTTTGGTACAAAACTATTAACTTTATCATTGCCAACCTTGCAAACAGTTCCATTACAAAATAATTTGCAATTACTTTACTTCTTAACGTACTGGAGGTGTCTTGCACATTCCTTCTGTGTCTTCATACATCAATGTTCACTCTCTCTTTTGAAATGTTAATACTGTCTTCACAATCCATTGAAATATATTCTTTATCCATTTTGTAGATTTACCCCAAGTACTTCTGTCATCCAAGAAATTGACCATATCATAATTGTATAGAAAACTGTATGACATGACACACAGGGCAGGCCTCAAACTAATATCATACTTGACAATGGTATTCAACTACAAGAATCCTGCTGAAATACTTAATTGTTAACAAACTGCTGATTTAAAAACTGAAATACAATGTCAAGTAAAACCATCTTCATGACACTCATTTGCCGCATCATTTCATGACTATACCACAATGAATATATATCATATCTATACTATTAAATCTCTTTTGTTATACTGTTTCGATGTTGGATGATGAAGATACCAAAACAGATAATCAAATAACTACATTCTCAAATGTTTATGAATGAAACGTTCACACTTTCTACATCTGCGTGGATGTGACTGACATGCACCTACACACATGTATTTTTCAAATATGGCAATAACCCCAAAACAAAGATACATTCTTTCTCCAAGCATCATCCTAATTTAAAAGTGGGAACTTGTATTATCTGTGTACTCATTTACATTCGTACAGTCAAAGAGGTCCTGTTTAACTGTAGATTAAGCCACTCATCACTCCCTCTACTCATTCACATTTTACAAATGCAATTTGTCAAAATGTTCAATCTGAACTCTAGTAAGGGCCACTTGTAAGCTACAGCATGACCCTTCCACATTATACCATGTGACTCAAGACACCCATAGCTACTGTGAATCTAAGGTACTGGAGTTCAAGGCAGCCTTTGTATACACAAATCCTCTGCAATGTCCATGAATTATGGGAACTATAGGAACATGTAGCCATTGACATAGTAATATATCATGACAAAGACTCAACGGGCCAAATCAGAATGCCTTTAAGAATATTTTCAGGCAGATGTGGTCCTATTCCTTGATTTGGGTTGTATTGATTGGTTGTTCACTGTTCTGGTAGCTCTTGCTGATCTTGTCTCGACCATTTAGCTAACAATTATTTCTCAATGCATTTATTCCGTCTCATGTTTTCAAGAACATTCTGATGATCAGAGATAGAAAATGCAACTGAGCACTATGGTGTGCATACCGTAGCACCCAAAATCATGGGCAAAGATGTCATCAGTAGTGTTGCTTCATAAAAAATTGCTTAGAAGAGACATAATCTCAACAAATGTCATTATCCTAGGGAAAGATAAAATCACACATGCACTAGATGTTTAGAGAAGATATCTGGTTGATGAACATGGAAACAAGAGGATCAGATGAAAACATTGTGAGATTGTTAACATAAAAAAAGAGAGCAGAGGTTTGGAACTTTGAGCTGGCATCCAGTCCTTGAGAAACATGTATCACCCTATGAAATACACAAAGAACCATTGTGGGATTGTCTCATTGCAAGACAAAAAATGTGTGGCTTCCTGTAGGCTTAGTATAGGGACTTTTCTAGTGGAGGCAGAGAGGTTAGGTCCTCAATATTCAGAACCAGTGCTGGATTTTGTGATTTTATGTCCATTTGGCTGAAAAGGTCAAGTCACACCTCATCTCACCAAGTTAGGGAGCTCGGTCCTAAGACCTGCCTCATTTAGATTGTGTACTTCCTCTCAGGCAACAGCTCCTGCCTTCATGCATTTGACATATGAAGCCGTGCTCACTGTGTGACCGGTGTCATGGGCAAGGGGGGTATAGGGCTGGTGGGTGACTGGGGCGAGCTCTGGTATGACCGGAGGAGGACCTTGTGCTTGGTGGCCACCCCCACCCGCAGGCTCTGCTGTTCGTCCAGGTATTCCTTGAGGCGCGTGGTGGTGAAGGTGAGGGTCTGTCGCCGCAGCCGCATCAGGTAGGCATCCTGGAGCCATGAGTTGTTGTAGCAGTCCTTGATGGAAGGACGGGCCCTGAAACAGAGGTTACAACCAGGGTCAAGCAGCCCTAACTCAAAATCACAAACTATCCCATAAGGGATTGGTCATATAAATGTGATACGACACGCACCATTTTTTATATAATTCATTCATTACAAGCTATGGCATCCATTGGCAGCCTTGTTGAATGGGTATAAGTGTGAAGACGTCAATGCCTCAATCCTGCATTATCAACCACTGCAAAATATGTGTACAGATCAAGTTAACAACAGCCAATGTTTGTAATGTTGTGGAGTGAGACAGAGGCCATTGCGTTGATTAAATTTAGTTGTGCCCCAACTTTATTGCTCTGACAAAGAAAATAAGTACTAACTGCTGATGTCAGTCCAGACAGTAAATAATATAATTAATGTACCAAATAATCTAAAGAAAAGAGCACTTAATTGGTGTTAACTATCACTTACCAAGGGTAGCTACACAGGATCTTCTTCAAAAACAGAGAGGCACTTTGAGACACATTTTGGTAGAGTTTGCCCACGTCAAACTTGGCTGCCAGGATTCTGACTTCAACCTCCTGTGGATCATGATCCATGAAGGGCGACCTGCCGCTTAGCCTGAAAACGTTTGAAATGGGTTTGAAATAAACATAAGGGACAGAGCACTTCAAATAAACAAATTAACACAGTCAAACATTCATGTGTAACAATTTGTGTGTTGAGACATTTAAATGAACGTTAAAGTTTGATTTTATTCATGTAAAGCAGGTGCCCATCTGTTACACTGTGTAGATGACTGCAAAAATTGATTAATTTATTTAAAATAAAATAAAAAACGTACAGAACTGTATAGAGACAAATTGCAACTCATGAATGGTACTTGAATGAACCGGGATTTGGCTTAAGTTTCAAATGTGTTCAAATGACATTGGCCCAAAGCCTTGGTCATACTCACATGATGAAGGTCAACACGCCTACACTCCAAATGTCAGCCGGAGGGCCCACCACATCCCCTTTCAACATCTCAGGCGCTTTAGGGAAAGGTTAGGAAAAAGAGCAGGTTAGGGAAAGGTTAGTGTGAGAACTTTGAGGCATTCAGGACACATACATAGGCACAACTAGGGTGTGTTCACATACTGTACCTGGTATTAACATATGATTCATTGATCAAAGATTCATCTATCACAATCTGTTCACCGCTCAGTCGTGGCATCTGTACATGGTATTATGAGCCGTCCCTTACCGTCTGTGTCTACATCGTGCCACAGAGACAGACCGATTGGCTACAGAGCATTTTCCGCACAGAACACATTTTGATGTGCTTGAAATTCCCTGTTCAGATTGCTCATGTTTAAAAACTATCACATTAATACATATTATTATACACAAGGATTGCCTATTATACATATTTGATTGATAAGTTGAATCAGGTATGTTAGTGCCAGGCTAAAACAACACTTTTCACCCCCTAAGTTTCAACCGGTAGGACTGGGTTGAGACACACCAATTTCGATCATGCTCACGACTTACACATATACTCCAGAGTTCCAACAGGCGGGCTGAACTGCTTGAGGAAGAGTGGGTTAAAGGTCTGGGCGCTGCCAAAGTCAATGATCTTCACCACGTTCATGTAGGTGATGATGATGTTCGCCGGCTTGATGTCTAAGTGCAGGATGCGGCGGTTGTGCAGGTAGTCCAAACCCTGCAGGACCTGAACGATGTAGGCCACCACGTCATCCTCGGAGTAGCGGAATCTAGGGAGACAACAAAAGAGGAAAGTGTTGAGGTCAATTCCATCAATTGAGAAAGTAAACTGAAATTCCAATTTCTTCTGATTTGCCTTGACTGATTTATTTGGGTAAAAAAATAAGAATACCACAAGATTTGCATTGCATCCCCTGACTATAGCCCTTTAAAGCATTAATAGAAACACTAATTTCCAAAGTTGTCCTTGAAGATAAATAGCTTTTCAACGAAGAAATCCAATGGAATTGACCCCAACCCTGGCCCAGGGATACTATACAGAGCAAATGTAATTCATTACATACAAAATCATATAACAGAAATAAACGAGTTATATCCATTAGTTGGTACACGTAAGAGTTTGTGCTGTCTGACCTGTCGATAAGGCTGTAGAGGAGCTCTTTTCCACTGCAGCACTCCGAGATGAGCACCAGGTAGCGGGGCGTGACGTAAGCCTCGTGCAGAGCCATGATCTTGTCGTGGTGGAGGGACTTGAGGATGTCGTACTCCTGCAGCACTGTCTGTTTATTGTCTGCCTCGTAGGGCACAATCTTAGCCATGAACAGGTTGCCCGTGGCGTTCTCTCTACACTCTCGGATCACCCCAAAGCGGCCCCTTTAAAGCAAACAAAGAGACAACCTTGAGTTGACACTTCAAAAAAAGCCATCAAGAAGATAACTGTATACAAACCATTAAAATGTTGTATAATAAGGCTTATAATATGGATGATGATGTATGATGTCTCTCTAAATGTATCAACATTATAACAGACTCAAAAGTAATTCTAACTGAATTAGAGGTAGATTTCCAGGGAAATGCATAATATAATAAATAATAATAATAGTGTTTCATAATTATAATAATATTAATAATACACTGACCAAAAATATAAATGCAACATGTAAAGTGTCCCATGTTTCATGAAATAAAATAATCCCAGAAAACATATTTTTTTCAGATTCTGTGCGAAAATGTATTGTGCTGGGGACAATAAGGCTACTCTAAAATGTGTAGTTTTGTCACACAACACAATGCCACAGATATCTAAAGTTTTGAGGTAGAGTAGAATTGGCATGCTGACTGCAGGAATGTCCACAAGAGTTCTTGCCAGAGAATGCAATGTTAATTTCTCTACCATAAGCCGCCTCAAACGATTTTTAACAGAATTTGGTAGTAAGCCAAACCGGCCTCATAACCGCAGACCACGTGTAACCACGCCAGCCCAGGACGTCCACATTTGGCTCCTTCACCTGTGGGATCGTCTGAGACCAGCCACCCAGACAGCTGATGAAACTGTGGGATGGCACAACTGAAGAATTTCTTCACAAACGGTCAAACTAGAAGCAACGTCAGCACAGGAACGGTTCGTCGGACGATTAATGAAATGGGTTTCCATGGCCGGGCAGCCTTACACGAGCCTAAGATCACCATGCGCAATGCCAAGCGTCAGTTGGAGGGGTGTAAAGCTTGCCGCTATTGAAATCTGGAGCAATTGAAACGCATTCTTTGGTGTGATGAATCACGCTTCACCATCTGGCAGTCCGACAGATGAATCTGGGTTTTATGGATGAGAACGCTACCTGCCCGAATGCATAGTGTCAACTGTAAAGTTTGGTTGAGGAGGAATAATGGTCTGGGGCTGTTTTTCATGGTTCGGGCTAGGCCCCTTAGTTCCATTGAAGGGAAATCGTAACACTACAGCATACAATGACATTCTAGACGATTCTGTGCTTCCAACATTGGGGCAAGAGTTTGGGGAAGGCCCTTTCCTGTTTCAGCATGACAATGCCCCCTTGCACAAAGCAAGGTCTATACAGAAATGGTTTGTCGAGATTGGTGTGGAAGAACTTGACTAGCCTGTGACCAACAGAGGCATATCTGTAATCCCAGTCATGTGAAATCCATAGATCACGGCCTAATGAATTTATTTCAATTGACTGATTTCCTTATATGAACAGTAACAGTAAAATCTTTCAAATTGTTGCATGTTGCATTTATATTTTTGTTCAGTGCAATAACACAGTTATGGATAGACAGTCTTGAGGGAAATGCTGTGTCTAAAATATCTCTGAGCATATCACTGTGGGAGCATTGTGGACATTACTTTTGACATTCTTTACCTGGCCTTCTCATCCATGAAGGTGTATGGTTTCTGGGGCACTCCCTGGCGCAGGGAACTCTCACCGGGGCGTCCCCCCAAGGGCGTCTTGCGTCCTGACAGGGTGCCGGAGGGGGTCATCCGCCCAGACGGGGTCATACGTGTGGGTGTAACCCCACCATCCCCTACAGGACTCATGCTGGAAACCAGCACCACCGGGGGTGAGATGGGGGTGGAGGGGGATGGTGGGATGACGCGTGCCGTGGTAGCCGGTATTGGCGCATACATGGGCACAGACGAAATGGGTTTGCCAATGGCTGTGGGAGGTGCCACAGGTGGGTGCGGGGTCTTAGTCATGGGAGAGACAATATTGATGGGACTCTGGGGTTTGGGGAGAACGGTAGGAGGAGCGAGCTTGGTTACGGTTCCCAGTTGAGAATGTGGTGTTTTCGTGACGTTGATATTGATGGTGGTCTTGGCTTTGGCCGGGGCAGGAGCGGACTGAACTGGAGACGGGCTTTGGATCTCAGGGATGGCCCGGTGGGATGGGGCCACATTAATAACAATGGGGGCGGAGGCAGCGCTGGTTAGGGTCTGAGGGACTGAGGGTTTGGAATCAACAGGTTTAAAAGCAGGGATAGAAGCAATAGACTTGGCCGCTGGTACAGCAGGAGTGGGAGCAGCAGCAGAGGGGGATGGGGTCTGTGTGGATGGGGAGAAAGATGGGGCTGGGGTCGGCACTTTACTAGGCACAGGCTTCATGGAGGGGACGGTAATTGCTGACGTTTTGACAACCGGTGCTGCATGGACTGTCTTCACAACGACTGATCCACTGGATTTTGTTGGTGCTGTTGATTCAGAATAATACCGTTTTTAGTATTACGAGAGTGAGCCCTCTCGTAGAATTCTATGAAAAAGACTTTGCTAGGAAACATTCATATTTGATGGAGAAAGTATAGACGTTTACAGGAGTTTGTCCATCTCCAGGTGCCTAAAGTACATCATACATGTGTGCAAACATTTAAACCAAATGGAAAATAAATGTATGATAATAATGACATACTGTATTACCATTAGGTCTTCATAGTAGAAAGTAGCACATACCTGAGGCGTCCAGGCACACTAACTCTGAGAGGTTACTGTAGGGTCCTTGGCCTGCCTTGTTCACACACGCCACTCTAAACCTGAAGGTGCCCCTTCCTGGCAAGTCTACCACATTGTAGTAACAGTCAGCCACTCCAGTGGCCACGATGAGCCAGTTACTCTCACCTGGGGGAGAAAGACCATAGACATACATTTACGTGTTCATGTTTATATTTCATTTAGAAAGACACATTTCAATCATTGTCAGAGAATAAGGTCACGGAAGGCAGTTATTTTGAATGAATCATTGGCATAATAAAACTGCATAAAAAAATGTCTCTCATGTCACCCCGCTCCTCCGCACACTCCACTGGCTTCCAATCGAAGATCGCTTCCACTACAAGACCATGTTGCTTACCTATGGAACAGCAAGAGGAACTGCCCCTCCCTACCTTCAGGCTATGCTCAAACCCTACAACCCAACCCGAGCACTTCGTTCAGCCATCTCACGTCTCTTGGCCCTCCCCCCTACGGGAGGGGCAGCTCCCGCTCAGTCCAGTCCAAGCTTTTCTCTGTCCTGGCACCCCAATGGTGGAACCAGCTTCCCCCTGAAACTAGGACAGAGTCCCTACCCATCTTCTGAAAACATCTGAAACCCTACCTCTTCAAACAGTATCTTAAACAATCCGCCTCCTCACCTAAAATACAAAATGTAAAAAATTTACCAGCACTTGCACTTGCCCCCCCCCCCCCCCCCCTCCCGGCCTGATCTGTTTCACCTGTCCTTGTGATTGTCTCCACCCCCTCCAGGTGTGGCTTATTTTCCCCAGTGCATTTATCCCTGTGTTTCCTGTCTCTCTGTGCAAGTTCGTCTTGTATGTTTCCAGGTCAACCAGCGTTTTCCCCGTTCTCCTGCTTTTTGCATTCTTCTTTTTCTAGTCCTCCCGGTTTTGACCCATACCTGTTTCTGGACTTTGTACCCGCCTGCCTGACTATTCTGCCTGCTTAACTACAAGCCTGTCTGCCACTCTGCAGCTCCTGGACTCTGATCTGGTTTTGACCTTTTTGCCTGTCCACGACCATTCTCTTGCCTACTCCTTTTGGATTAATAAACATTGTAAGACTCCAACCATCTGCCTCCTGTGTCTGCATTTGGGTCTCGCCTTGATAAAATGATTACATTTTTAAATGTAAATGTATTTCTATCAGTGATTGAACAGAACAACACTGCAATATTGCTAATGACTGCAACAGGGCAATAATGTGTTGGACTGTGGACATTTGACTTATGATACAACTGCATTTGGACAGTATGGCTTTAAGTTCAGACTTTGAAATGATACGAATGATGTTGTATGTGTGAGTGTATGTGACACCATGACTCACCCTCTGCTTTTCTCTCCAGAGAGTAGGTGCAGGGGGCCATAGTGTCTGAGGGCCTCCAGAGGACCAGGGCAGTGTTCTTATAGCGCTGGGGAACCTCAGGAGTACCAGGATGATTGGGCAGCCCTAGAAGGGCAGAGAGGTATAGGTTCAACTCAGTCCTGTTCATTCAAAACCACTAAAAGTGTTTCAAATGATTAGGCCGAAATAAAAAAGATTTTCAGTTGCAAGAGAGTTGGTCTAAAGATTAGTTGATGGTAATTAATTTGGTATAATTTTCTGACGTAACAGAATTAGAAAGGAATTTGCGCTAGAATAGGTTCGTTCGAACAACTGAGTTGGCCAAGGTTCTATCCAAACCTAAATAATAGAGCAGGAAAATCTGTAATTTAGAAAACCAACAAAAAAATTACGACAATTCTCTCCCTCTATTCCCCTTTCCGAGGTGTGTGTGACTCTTACGAGCAAGGGAGAGAGTACAGGAGCTGGAGACCGAAGCCAGAGGGTTGGTAGCCACACACTCGTATAGCCCTGCATCCTTCTTGGTGGTTGTCATGATCATCAGCAGCTGCCTGCCATCCGGACAGGAGATCATGTTCATTCTGGCATCAATCTGTAGAGGCTTCTTATCTGAGGTGGGAGAAAATGTACACTTAAAGCCAACAGTTATAATGCAATATGATGCATTTACAGTGCATTCGGAAAGTATTCAGACCCTTTAACTTTTTCCACATTTTGTTACGTTACAGCCTTATTCTAAAATTGATCAAATAAATAAAAACAGAAATACCTTATTCACATAAATAGTCAGACCCTTTGCTATGAGACTTGAAATTGAGCTCAGGTGAATCCTGTTTCCATTGATCATCCTTGAGATATTTCTACAACTTGATTGGAGTCCACCTGTGGTAAATTCAATTGATAGGACAATATTTGTAAAGGCACATACCTGTCTATATAAGGTCCCGCAGTTGACAATGCATGTCAGAGGAGCACCGAGACAGGATTGCATCAAGGCACAGATCTGGGGAAGGGTACCAACATTTTTTGCAGCATTGAAGTTCCCCACGAACACAGTGGCCTCCATAATTTTTAAATGGAAGAAGTTTGGAACCACCAAGACTCTACCTAGAGCTAGCCACTCGGCCAAAATGAGCAACCGGGGGAGAAGAGCCTTGGTCAGGGAGGTGACCAAGAACCCAATGGTCACTCTGACAGAGCTCCAGAGTTCCTCTGTGGAGATGGGAGAACCTTCCAGAAGGACAACTATCTCTGCAGCAATCCACCAAACAGGCATTTATGGTAGAGTGGCCAGATGGAAGCTACTCCTCAGTAAAAGGCACATGACAGCGTACTAGGAGTTTGTCAAAAGGCACTTCAGGACTCTCAGACCATGAGAACCAAAAATCTCTGGTCTGATGAAACCAAAACTGAACTCTTTGGTCAAGTGTCAGGTCTGGAGGAAACCTGCACCATCCCTATGGTGAAGCATGGTGGTGGCAGAATCATCCTGTGGGAATGTTTTTTAGCGGCAGGGACTAGGAGACTGGTCAGGATCGAGGCAAAGATGAACGGAGCAAAGTACAGAGAGATCCTTGATGAAAACCTTCTCCAGAGTGCTCAGGACCTCAGACTGGGGTGAAGGCTTACCTTCCAACAGGACAACGACCCTAAGCACTCAGCTAAGGCAATGCAGGAGCCGCGTTGGGACAAGTTTCTGAATGTCCTTGAGTGGCTCAGCCAGAGCCCGGACTTACACCTGATTGAACATCCCTGGAGAGACCTGAAAATAGCTGTGCAGTAATGCTCCCCATCCAACCTGACAGAGCTTGAGAGGATCTGCAGAGAAGAATGGGAGAAACTCCCCAAATACATGTGTGCCAAGCTTGTAGCGTCATACCCAAGAAGACTCAAGGCTGTAATCGCTGACAAAGGTGCTTCAACAAAGTACCGAGTAAAGAGTCTGAATAGTTATTTAAATGTACTATTTCAGTTTTTATAAAAATAAAAAATAAACAGTTTTTGCTTTGTGCTTATGGGGTAATGTGTGTAGATTGATTAGGGGGAATAAAAAAAAAATACAATTTAGAAGGCTTTAATTAACAAAATGTGTAAAAAGTCAAGGGGTCTGAATGCTTTCTGAAGATACTATAGGGGTTGATATTACATTCTGCTCTTATATTAAGTTCTTACCTTTCATCCAGGAGATGTGTGGGTGGGGGCTGCCAGCAGGGAGGCAGCTAAGGGTGATGGGATCTCCCTCCAGCAGGACGTGGTCCCTCAACTTGATGTGGAACACGGGAGGGAAGTCTGGAAGAGAGACAAATTGGGAATGGGTTTAAGAAGTAAAAAAATTGGCATTTCTATGGACCACATAAAAATAAATGTTGTTTGATATGTCTTTCACTGTTTGCTAATTAGACTCTTCCAACAACTGTGAGTATCAACATGCTGTTTAGACTGACAAGCGAGTTGACACACTGGCAAGCTACAGTGCATTCGGAAAGTATTCAGACCCCTTTTTCTCATCAATCTACACACAATACTCCATAATGACCAAAGAAAAACAGGTTTAGAAATTTTTGCATATGTATTATTAAAAATTTAAAAAACATAACATTTACATAAGTATTCAGACCATATACTCAGTACTTTGTTGAAGCACCTTTGGCAGCGATTACAGCATCCAGGAAAATCTTTTTTTTCCAATGAGTTTTCTATGGGGATCTAGATTTCTAAGGCACTTGCTTGCAGTTCCTATCGCTTCCACTAGATGTCAACAGTCTTTAGAAATTGGTTGATGTTTTTCCTTTGTGTAATGAAGAATTAGGACAGTTCAGAACGAGCTTCGAGTGAAGTGTACTGTTTGTTAGAGGCGCGTGACCTGAAAGATCGCTCCACTTTGTTTTTATCCGCTATTGAACGCAGTTTATCCCGTCTTAAATTTGATCGATTATTTACGTTAAAAAATACCTAAAGTTGTATTAGGAAAGTTGTTTGAAATGTTTGGACAAAGATTACAGGTAACTTCTTAGATATTTTGTAATCATGTTGCGCGAGTTGGAACTGGTGTTTTTCTGGATCAAACGCTCCAAATAAATGGACATTTTGGATATATAACGACGGAATTAATCGAACAAAAGGACCATTTGTGATGTTTATGGGACATATTGGAGTGCCAGCAGAAGAAGCTCGTCAAAGGTAAGGCATGAATTATATAATTATTTCTGAGTTTCGTGTCGCGCCTGGCGGGTTGAATTATGATTGTCTGTGTTTGTTTGATGGGGTGCTGTCCTCAGATAATAGCACGGTTTGCTTTCGCCGTAAAGCCTTTTTGAAATCTGACACGTTGGCTGGATTAACAACAAGTGTAGCTTTAATTTGGTGTATTGCTTGTGTGATTTCATGAAAGTTTAATATTTATAGTAATTTAATTTGAATTTGGCACTCTGCCATTTCACCGGATGATGTCAAATCGATCCCGTTAACAGGATTTGATCCCTAAAGAAGTTTTAAGAGTCTCAGGTATTTACATTTTTTTAAATGTTGAATGTGCCATTGATGTGCAAGGAATGTTTCCATGAGACACATTCTCTTAATGTCAAATATAACTTAGCCAGAACGTGCTTAACCATGTTCTCAGAACTTAAAATATGAATGTTCTAGATACGTTTAATGGGAACGTTGCAAGAACATTCATGTGTCCAGTTCTCGGAGGGTTAGGAGAATATTCCATTAACGTCCTACCAAACATACACAGAATATGGTTTCCATGTTCTCAGAACATAAGATATTAATGTTATAGAACCCTCAGAAAACTGGACACACAATTCTGTGACGATGGCAACCATGTTCTGTGTATGTTTAAAAATATATATATATATATTTCACCTTTATTTAACCAGGTAAGCTAGTTGAGAACAAGTTCTAATTTACAACTGCAACCTGGTCAAGATAAAGCAAAGCATTGCGACACAAACAACAACACAGACTTACACATGGAATACACAAGCGTACAGTCAATAACACAATAGAAAAAAAAAGAAAGTCTATATACAGTGTGTGCAAATGGCGTGAGGAGGTAGGCAATAAATAGGCCATGGTAGCGAAGTAATTACAATTTAGCAGATTAACACTGAAGTGATAAATGAGCAGATGATTATGTGCAAGTAGAGATACTGGTGTGTGAAAGAGCAGAAAAGTAAATAAAAACAATATGGGGATGAGGTAGGTAGATTGGGTGCGCTATTTACAGATGAACTATGTACAGCTGCAGCGATCGGTTAGCTGCTCAAATAGCTGATGTTTAAAGTAAGTGAGGGAAATATAAGTCTCCAGCTTCAGCGATTTTGCAATTTGTTCCAGTCACTGGCAGCAGAGAACTGGAAGGAAAGGCGACCAAAGTAGGTGTTGTCTTTGGGGATGACCAGTGAGACATACCTGCTGGAGCTCGTGCTACGGGTGGGTGTTGTTATCGTGACCAGTGAGCTGAGAAAAGGCAGAGCTTTACCTAGCATAGACTTATTGATGACCTGGAGCCAGTGGGTCTGGCGACGAATATGTAGCGAGGGCCAGCCGACTAGAGCATACAGGTCGCAATGGTGGGTGGTATAAGGGACATTGGTAACAAGACGGATGGCACTGTGATAGACTGCATACAGTTTGCTGAGTAGAGTATTGGAAGCTATTTTGTAGATGACATCGCCAAAGTCAAGGATCGGTAGGATAGTCAGTTTTACTAGGGTGAGTTTGGCGGCGTGAGTGAAGGAGGCTTTGTTGCGAAATAGAATGCCGATTCTAGATTTTATTTTGGATTGGAGATCAGGACATTGGACATGGACTTTACAGTGTCCCAAAACGTTTTGTAGTTAGAGCTACAGGATGCAAATTTCTGTTTGAAAAAGCGAGCCTTTGCTTTCCTGACTGACTGTGTGTATTGGTTCCTGACTTCCCTGAACAGTTGCATATTGCGGGGACTATTCGATGCTATTGCAGTACGCCACAGGATGTTTTTGTGCTGGTCAATGGCAGTCAGGTCTGTAGTGAACCAAGGGCTATATCTGTTCTACATTTTTTGAAATGGGCATGCTTATTTAAGATGGTGAGGAAATTACTTTTAAAGAACGACCAAGCATCCTCGACTGATGGGATGAGGTCAATATCTTTCCAGGATACCCGGGCCAGGTCGATTAGAAAAGCCTGCACGCAGAAGTATTTTAGGGAGCGTTTGACAGTGATGAGGGGTGGTCGTTTGACCGCGGGCCCATAGTGGATGCAGGCAATGCGGCAGTGATCGCTGAGATCCTGGTTGAAAACAGCAGAGGAATATTTGGAGGGCAAGTTGGTCAGGATAATATCTATGTGGGTGCCCATGTTTACGGATTTAGGGTTGTACCTGGTGGGTTCCTTGATGATTTGTGTGAGATTGAGGGCATCTAGCTTAGATTGTAGGACGGCCGGGGTGTTAAGCATATCCCAGTTTAGGTCACCTAACAGAATGAACTCTGAAGATAGATGAGGGGCAATCAATTCACATATGGTGTCCAGGGCACCGCTGGGAGCTGAGGGGTGTCTATAACAGGCGACAACAGTGAGAGACTTATTTCTGGAGAGATTCATTTTTAAAATTAGAAGCTCGAACTGCTTGGGCATAGACTTGGAAAGTATGACAGAACCTTGCAAGCTATCTCTGTAGTAGATTGCAACTCCTCCCCCTTTGGCAGTTCTATCTTGATGGAAAATGTTGTAGTTGGGTATGGAGATCTCAGAATTTTTGGTGGCCTTCCTAAGCCAGGATTCAGACATGGCAAGGACATCAGGGTTGGTGGAGTGTGCTAAAGCAGTGAGTAAAACAAACTTAGGGAGGAGGCTTCTGATGCTAACATGCATGAAACCAAGGCTTTTTCGATTACAGAAGTCAACAAATGAGAGTGCCTGGGGACACGCAGGGCCTGGGTTAACCTCCATATCACCAGAGTAACAGAGGAGGAGTAGGATGAGGGTACGGCTAAAGGCTATCAAAACTGGTCGCCTAGTGCGTTGGGGACAGAGAATAAAAGGAGCAGATTTCTGGGCGTGGTAGAATAGATTCAGGGCATAATGTGCAGAGAGGGGTATGGTGGGTGCGGGTACAGTGGAGGTAAGCCCAGGGACTGAGTGATGTTAAGAGAGGTTGCATCTCTGGACATGCTGGTTATACTGGGTGAGGTCACCGCATGTGTGGTGGGTGGGACAAAGGATGAATCTGAGGCATGTAGAGTGTGACTAGGGGCTCCACTGTACACTAAAACAATGATAACTATCCTAAACAACAGTATACAAAGCATATTGACCTTTGAGAGAGATATAAAATGATGCACAAAGCAATCACAAGTGTTGATTGGGAGAGCTAGCTAAGACAACAACTGGTAAGACAACAACAGCTAATCGGGTAAGACAACAACAGCTAATCAGCTAAGACAACAACAACAGGTAAAATGGCGATGAATGGGCAGAGTGGGTTGGTTAACTACACACAGGGCCTGAGTTTGGGGCTAGGGCCGACAGATAAACGGAAAAAAATATCCAAATGGAGTACGTGATAAATGAACAGTCCAGCAGGCATCAGCTACGTAGACAAGTGATCATAGGGTCCAGTGAACAGCAATAGATGGAACAGGGAAGCCACGGGGTAGTCGTTACTACGCTAGCACGCGGGAGACACAGTGTTTAAAGTTAGCAAGCCGTGGTAAGTAGAAGCGTGAGCTCCGACGTTCAGCAACGGCCGGTTGAGGGCACAGAGGATGGAATTACGTTTGCGGACCAGTCGTGGTGGTACGGCGGGGCGCCGTGTCGACAAAGGGTCCGGGCCAGATGGCGAAAGAGGTGTAGTAGTTGTAGTAATTGTGTTTGCTACCCGGGAGATGCGCCTGGCTCGCGGCTAACTGGTGATAGCTTCGGGGCAGGGGCGTTAGCCACTATAGCCACTTGGTAGCAGCGACGATCTGCTGCAAAGGTCCAGAGCTTACGGCAAGTATCCAGTGGAGTAGTAGATTCTAGCCGTGTCTGGGAGGCATCGGCTGGGTAGCCGGGTGATCACAGAGTAGGCCAGGATGTGGGCCTGGCTCAGGGCTAGCTTCGGGGCTGGGTCACTCGGTGGCAGCTAGCTAGCTGTGATGATCAGGAGTAATGGTCCAGGGTTTACGGCAGTAATCCGGCGTTGTAGTGGAGAAAAATAGTCTGAGGCTGGTAGGTATTATCGGTTGGTGACTGTGCAGAAGGTAAAGGCCGCTAGCAGTGGCAAACAATGGCTAAATAGCTAGTAGCTAAGGTCTAAAAAAAATTGCGGATCCGTGTCACATTGAGTGAGGCGGGTTACCGGAAGGTATATTTAATTTAAAAATAGAAAAGAGATTGAAAATAAATTGTTTGGTGGAACGTTGATGGAATATTCTCATAACCCTCCGGTAATTTGATACATGATGATGGATTGCGGTTTCTTCCTGTCCACTGAGTGCTTTTAAGGTAAGGAAACAAATATGAAATGTTGTAATTTGCCGACCTGGGTTCAAATAAATGTGTGTTTGAGTATCTGGTATTTTAAATGCTTTTCAAATACACAGCCCAAAACATTTGAATGGTTATTTTTTTAAACCAAATAGTCTTGCAAATTGTATTTGAAAGTATTTTCAATACTTATTTCAAATACATGGGTTAAATGCATGGAAGTGTATTTGAGTATTTTCAAACAGTTTCCAAGTGTATTTATACTACTTATAATCAACTACTTTTTATTTCAAATAAAATATATCTGAATACTTATTTTGAAATGTAATTGAGATTACCAGGTCTGGAAATTTGGATGAACAATCTCTTTAAGAAAAGAGGGACTTTAAGTATTACCAGATGCCAGTCTGGAGTACGAGCGAGAGCGTAGGGAGCCATTTTCTCTGGCAATAGCCGTGGGGATATCAGGCTGCGAGACCGTCTTGTCTTTCTTGCTGCCTCTGGTTAGGCCCCAACGGTCCCATCGGGACCTACGTTCGCCCTCTGCCCCTGCCAGAGGGAACAAACATAACAAAGTTAAATCATATATAAATAGTAACAAAGAAAAAAGGGGATGATAGCACACATAGGGAAGCGTGTTTACTAAGATTTACTTTTTCTTGTATCTCAGTATGCAAGAACAAAGGTTTGGTTGGGGAAGGGGGTGAGAGGGTTTGTATAATTGTTAAAATGTATGATTCTTATTACATTCTTAGTAACACTCCAGAATAGTGACATTGTCTCTGTACAGTGATAATACACCCTTTAATTGGTAAAGTTTGGTTTTGTCTAATTCTGCTCAGTAATCATCTTCAAATGAAAGATATGACCTTTTCAGGTGTAGGGGGAACATGTTCATTCTAAAGAAATGTTATTTATATGTTGGTAGAAGTCTCGTACCCTTCGATGCTGTCTCCAACTTGACGCTGGAAATGGACTCCAGGGAATCTGAGGAAGCTCCGGTGCCCGACTGAGAAACCAGCTGGTTCTGAGGGACACTGTGTCCAGCCATATTCTTTAGGCTACGTCCCTCGGAAGTCGACCTGCGCAGAATAGAGAACAGGGGTGTCTTCTTGCTCTCTGGTTTGTTGGCTTCCCTCTCCTCCGCCGCTACCCTCCTCTCCTCCGAGGCACTGCGGATCCTCATGGATATTCCGGACACCGTCGACTCGATCTTCCTGCGCATGGCCATGACTGGCGACTCGTTTGGCTTCTTTGGCTCCTTGACCTCCTGTTCCACCTCGGCTTCCATTCCCCCATCCATCCTCATCATCTCCACCTCCTTTCTCTCCTGGGAATGAGATCCTCTTCGGCCGGGGAGAGCCCAGGAGAGCCGACGCCTGGGAGCCACCGGTTCTTCCTCATTTGGCTTTTCTACCTTGCGTTCGGCTGACGGAGTCCTCTTGAGGCGCATGGAGAGCCTTCTCATAAAACCTTGGTCCTTCTGGGCTTCGCGGAGATCCTGCACCGACTTGGATTTCTCCTCCAGTCTCCTGGGGACAAACTCAAGCGGCGCTCCGACGGGCCCAGGACGATATACATCTTCGCCTGACTCGGCAGAGTCCAAAGAGGCTACTTGTTTCTCCTCAGGCTTTGACCAGTTGAGAAGCTTCAGGCCTCGAATGACGGAAGAGTCACGCTTTTTGAAGCGTGCCTTGAATATTTCCTCTGAGGCAATGTCCTGGAGATTTAGTCCCCCTGGCGAGAGCTCATGTTGGGGCGTGGGGCACGGGGAAACCTTGGGTGGACTCATTTCCTTGGGCTCGGGGGATGCCACCCTTGAAAAGACAGCAGGGTGTTCCCCTGGTGTAGATAGCAGAGTTACTGGCTTTGATGGATCAGGGACAGTTGTAGATGTGGGTTTTAATGTTGGTGCTGGAAATGGTGCTTGTGCAAGGACTGGAACAACTACAGGGGTGGAGTCTGCTAATGGGGGGCTAACTAGGGGCTGAAGCGAGGGGACCATGATGGTTTGCATTATGCTAGCGTACGCAGAGGTCCTACCGTCTGGGAGCACAGTAAGGGCAGGTGGAGAGGGAGCCACGTACGTAGGTGGAAAGGGAGTCACAACATTATCTGGTGCCCTTGAAAATGCTGGTGCTGGCGTGACCCTTATGGAGCTTGTAGTAATGACCATCTCAGAAGATTTTACTGGTGCCTTCACTTCTTCTTCTACTTCTTTGACTTTGTTTTGTACTTCTTTGTGTATTTCTTCAACTTCTCTAGCTTTCGGTTCATCTACAGGAACAGTCCCTTTTTCCTCAATCTCTTCTTTCTCTTCCTCCATTGGTTCCTCTAATGGAAGAACCCTCACACGAGGGCTAGGCTCCCTCAGATCCACGTACTCTGTTTCAATCATTGCTTCTCCTGACGTGCTCATGTTCTTCTCTGAGAAGCCACCTGTGTTCGATCTCTGATCTGCATTACTGTCTGTACTCACGCCAATGGACTCCACAGTCTTAATCTCTTTGTTCTCCATCTTGGTTGTTGTCTCCTGTTCCCCAGGCTCTGGGCTTGGTATGGGAAGTTTAGGGGAAGGTTCCCTGGGAGTCACAGGGCGGGAGTCATTCTTGAATGGCTCAGTGAGAGCAGACATGGATATGGCCTCCTTGAGTCTTCGCTCCTCTATCTGCGGGAACTCCAGTGGCTCCCCGGACCGTCTGTGCAGAGGAATGGGCTCTGCATCATCTCCTTGACTGAAGGAGGCGCTCTTGCGAAGCAATTTGGGTTTGGGGTCGTCTTCTCCAGGCTGGTCGCTGGAAGCTGCCCTGGTTAATGGGGGAACCCCTAAGCGGGGGGCGTGCGAGTAGCGTTCCAGTGACAACCGCTGCTTTCCATCGTCCATGCCCAGCGTCTCTAGCAGGGGTCCTCGCAGGCCACTCATCTTCTTGTCTACAGAGCCGCCTCGAAGTAGCCTCTGCCGCATCAGCTCCAGTTTGAGAGCATAGTCCTCCTGACTCAGAGGCCCTGGGCTTGTGCTCCTCCTAGGCAGCTCCATGGATACTGTCTTTTTGAGGACTCGTCGGCTCCTTTCCGGAGTGTCCTCTTCTGGTACGAGGTGGAGTAGCAGCGCACTGTCTGCAGAGCCCCCTCTACGCAGCGGCCCCCTTCTGGTTCCTCCCTCTGGCTTATCTGACTCCAAGCTCAAGCCTCTGCACAAGGGCCTTCTTGCTTTCTCAGATACTTGCACCAACTCTGCGGGAGCCTCCTCGTCCGAAGACCCCTTGTCATTTTCTAGCGTTGACCTTTTCCTGCCGTGGCCTTTACCTGCGGAAACTCCAGCCTCTTTCTCTCTCCCAGTGGTTTCACTCACCATCTTCTGTTGGCCATGAGTGACTGCTGATCCTGGTCTGTCAATGGGGCCGTTTGGCCTGCCTGTGCCTTCCTGATCGTCCGGGATCTCATTCAGAGACATTCTTGATCCAGAGAACTCCATGGTGAGTGGCATTGGAATGAAGGGAAGCTCGTCAATATCTTCGTCGGAGTCAGAGGACGACGATGGTGGGGGTGAGCCCTCTTTGAGGTGTCGGGGAACAGCGATGGAGATGTGGCTGGATGAGTCATTCAGCAACTCAGGGATGGACCTCATTACCATTTTGGATTTGTAGCTGATAAGGGACCGCTGAAAAGATGGACATAAACAAATATTAGACTGAATCAGATGAAAATAAAAATCATGGCTTGAATTGTATAATAATAATAAAAAAAGACGCTTTGACAGATCCCTTACCTGCCACTTTCGGCGAGACACAAACTTCTTGAGGGCCTCTGTGCTTATGGCCTTCCCTTTGGTTAGGGTCTTTGTGAAAGAATGAAAACAGAATAGATTAGCATATATTACTCCGTAATTTTGAAATTGCTCAATATCTTACCAAATTATATGACGGGGGATCTCAAGTTAGAACAGAGCCCTAAAGTTATGCGTCACACATGAGTCCATAGTCAACGTTCACATGCCTCACCTTGAACCATGGATGACGGAGACACTCCTGTGTATCAGGCCTACTAAAGGGATGACATGATACCATTTTACATTAGATTTCTAGTTCGTCTTAAGAAGCCCACAAATGTATAAGAACAGAGGAAACATCCTAAGGACAAATCCTATCTTGACATCCATAACTAAAATTGTCTGGAACATTGACAATTTAATCAAATGCATGATTTACATGACATTCTGAGTAGCATATGGACATCTCAAGTTTTGGCCTGAACATGTTAAAATCTATAGGTTTCACTCACAGTCTGTCTGCCACCAGCAGTTTGATGATGAATCCCTTGGCTTCACGGCACAGGTCAGCGAACATACTCTCCTCAAAAGCCACATTGTAGTTCCTGATGTTGAGCACGGAGCTGCGGTCATTTTCTCCAGCAAACGGAGATACTCCAGTCAAGCTGAAATGCAGAAACACCTGTTAACTTCTCTTCCTCTCACTAATTGTTCACTGATTCTAGAGCCATGTTCCAATATTATTACAGGTCCATGTCCACCCTTTTGATAGGGTCTCTAATAGTAATTAAAATCGGAATGAACAGGTACTTATGTGGTGTTTATTTATCCATTTGGCTTGTAGTGTGCATGTGCATAATAATTCCATGCTTAAATCGTGATTAATCATCTCATGAATCAATGATTGGTTTTGTAATCACTGCATAGACACCATATTTACCACAGATATGTGATGACTCCAATCGGCCTGGGAAGAGAAAGAAGAGAATTAGAGAGGATCCATTTGTGATAGGAATCAAGTTTTAAACACTTGAATGGGTCCAGCATTTTTACCAGATGTCAGTTGCCTTGGATACAGGAGTTTGGTTGACAATTTCTGGAGCGACAAATTCTGGTGTGCCGTATTTGCAGTATTGAGCCTCGTCGGGTGTGAGCTCCATGGCGTTGCCGAAATCACAGATGCGGATCTGATCACCATGGGGTTCTGCCATGAGTATGTTATCAGGCTAGGGAGGAAACCCAAAGATAAGGTCAGAGTTCAGAATAAAAACCTTGTTTTTGACTAAATGTATGCATTCAGGGGGACATATTCCTAAATGCGCACTTGCAATAAACAAACAAAAACAGTACTATCCAGAATATCTCGTGAGATATCTTTAAGGCCAGGCCCAACACCCTAATAGGGATATTTTGTTATATCGCAATCAACTTTTACAAAAAAAAAAGAAAAATGTTAAAATACGCACATTTTGTGATATCTCATAAAAATTTGGAATACCACGCAAATAATTTTTTTTCTGGCCACTGGATGAAGTCAGCCTAAATAGTTTTTATTTTATTTCTTTAAGACACTCCAGGATAAATATTTAAAAAATATTTCTACAGTATTTTTGGTGCATTTTTCCAAATAAAATATGATCTAAAATAAAAAATGTACACCATATCAACAACTTCCTCTGGGCAAATCGGTTGAATATATCTAAGGACAACCACACATAATTTGGTGAATGCGGATGCTTCTGAAGCAGAGTTGGCTTGTGGGAAATGTGGAACTTTGGTAAATGGCAGTTAAAGATGAATACACTGAATTAAGACTAGCAAACGCCAGAAGCCTATTTAGACCCATTTACCATCTCAAAGACCGTCTCTTCCAAGCTTCTCCCGAGTGGGTGTGACACCTACTCTGTTGCCTGCTGCACTGCTGCTTGGACTTCAACTGGCTATCTGTTCACCATCTGCCCTGGCCTGCCTCCCGCTGTCTGGTACAGGTACGCCCACTACACTCCCCCCCCTCTCTCCCGAGCTTTCGCTCGCCTCCAGCACACACGCATTGTTGGGGCGTGTAACTCTGAACTTACAATGGCTAGCCCCAAGTCGTTATATATATTTTTTTCTTGTGCATTTTTCTATTTGCCTCATGACTCCTGCATGCTTTGTTGACTACGAACTTTCTTTACCCAACCGTGGGACAGACTATTTGTTCCCACACTCGGGACTCTCTATTGGTTACACGGACTGTTGACCTCCCATCCTATTCTAACCACCCCTCGCCGGCTTTGTATTCATGTTACCTGATGAAATTGCTGAACAATATGATCTTGTTGCCATCTGATGCACATTCAGATGTCATAAATCAGCTCTCCCTGTACTATGCCGTGCCTTGATTGTATTACTGTTGATGATATCTGGAAATGTGCATGTACAGTACACCCTGGACCATCTACTATTGCTAGCCTCAATTCTGACTTGTGCTCTGATATCTACTTCACTGATTTCTGCTCTCGTAAAAGCCTGGGTTTTCTGCACGTTAACACTAGAAGCTTATTACCGAAAGTGGATCAATTGAAAGTGTGGGTTCACAGCTCCAATCCAGATATGTTGGTCATTACTGAGACGTGGTTAAGGAAGAGTGTTTTGAATGCTGATGTTAACCTTTCTGGTTATAACCTTTTTCGGCAAGACAGATCTTCCAAAGGTGGTGGAGTGGCAATCTTTCCCAAGGATCATCTTCAGTGCTCGGTTGTCTCCACCAAGTCTGTCCCCAAACAATTTGAATTGCTGGTTTTAAGCATTAAACTTTCAAATAGCTCTGTTGCTGGGTGCTATCGTCCTCCATCAGCATCGGCCTGTACCCTACAAGCCTTAAGCTTTCTCCTGGCCCCTTACACTAAGTCTGAATTTGTTCTGCTAGGTGACCTACACTGGGACATGCTTAAACCACCTGACCAAGTCCTAAAGCAATGGGACTCCCTAAATCTTTCTCAGATTATTACCAATCCGACAAGGCATGACTCCAAACACCCAGAAAAGGCTACTCTCCTTGATGTTATCCTCACAAATAATCCTGATAGGTATCAGTCTAGTGTTTTCTGTAATGACCTTAGTGATCACCGTTTACAGCCTGTGTTCGTAATGGCTGCTCAGTGAAATGACTGCCCTGATTTGTCATAGACGCTTGCTAAAAAACTTTAATAAGCAAGCCTTCCTTCATGAACTGGCCTCTGTAAAATGTTATAGAATCAACTCTGTCAAAGACGCTTGGACCTTCTTTTTTGATATTTTCAGTGGTATTGTTAAAGGAGCTGTTCTCTCTCTGTGGGTCTAACCCCAAGAAGTTCTAGAAAACGGTTAAAGACCTGGAGAATAAACCCTCCTCCTCAAAGCTGCCGATGTCCCTTAATGTTGATGATGTGGTTGTTACTGACAAGAAGCACATGGCGAGCTCTTTAATCACTACGTCATTAAGTCAGAATCTTATTTGACTCAGCCATGCCTCCTTGCCCGTCCAACATTTCCTCATCTCCCATCCCTTCTAATGCGACTATCCCAGATGCTTCGTCATCTTTTTCCCCTGCCGGATACAAATTTCTCCCTGCAGGCAGTCAATGAGTCCGAGGTGCAAAAGGAGCTCATGAAACTTATCCCCCAAAAACCATCTGGGTCTTTCTAATCAACCTGGACCGGGTATCCTGGAAGGATATTGACCTCATCCTGTCAGCAGAGATGCCTGGTTGCTCTTTAAAAGTGCTTTCCTCGCCATCTTAAAAAGCATGCCCATTCAAAAAAATGTAGAAGTAAGAACAGATATAGCCCTTGGTTCACCCCAGACTTGACTGCCCTTGACCAGCACAAAAACATCCTGTTGCGTTCTGCATTAGCATCGAATAGCCCCCTGTGATATGCAACTTTTCAGGGAAGTCAGGAACCAATAAACTCAGTCAGTTAGGAAAGCTAAGGCTAGCTTTTTCAAACAGAAATTTGCATCCTGTAGCACTAATTCCAAAAGTTTTGGGACACTGTAAAGTCCATGGAGAATAAGAGCACCTCCTCCAGCTGCCCACTGCACTTAGGCTAGGTAACACGGTCACCACCGATAAATCTACTATTAACAATAATTTCAATAAGCATTTTTCTACGGCTGGCCATGCTTTCCACCTGGCTACCCCTACCCCGGTCAACATCTCAGGACCCCCTGTAGCAACTTGCCTAAGACACCCCCCCCCCCCCCCCGGCTTCTCCTTCACCCAAATCCAAATATGTTCTGAAAGAACTGCAGGATCTGGATCACTACAAATCAGCTGGGCTAGACAATCTGGACCCTCTCTAAAATTATCCGCCAAAATTGTTTCAACCCCTATTACTAGCCTATTCAATCTCTCTTTTGTATCATCTGAGATCTCCAAAGATTGGAAAGCTGCCGCGGTCATGCCCCTCTTCAAATGGGAGATACTCTAGACCCACATCCATCCTACCCAGCCTTTCTAAAATCTTCGAAAGCCAAGTTAACAAACAGGTCACCGACCATTTCGAATCCCACCATACCTTCTCCGCTATGCAATCTGGTTTCCGAGCTGATCATGGGTGCACCTCAGCCACGTCAAGGTCCTAAACGATATCATAACCGCCATCGATAAAAGACAATACTGTGCAGCCGTCTTCATCGACCTGGCCAAGGCTTTCGACTCTGTCAATCACCACATTCTTATCGGCAGACTCAATAGCCTTTGCTTCTCAAATGACTGCTTTCCTTGGTTCACTAAGTACTTCTCAGATAGAGTTCAACGTGTCAAATCGAAGGGCCTGTTGTCCGGCCCTCTGGCTGTCTATATGGGGGTGCCACAGGGTTCAATTCTCGTGCTGACTCTTTTCTCTGTATACATCAATGATGTCGCTCTTGCTGCTGGTGATTCTCTGATTCACCTCTACGCAGATGACACCATTCTGTATACATCTGTCCCTTCTTTGGACACTGTGCTAACAAACCTCAAACGAACTTCAATGCCATACAACACTCCTTCCGAGGCCACCAACTGCTTTTAAATGCAAGTAAAACTAAATGCATGCTTTTCAACCGATTGCTGCATGCACCTGCCCGCGCGACTAGCATCACTGCTTTGGACGGTTCCGACGTAGAATATGTGGACAACTACAAATACCTAGGTGTCTGGTTAGACTGTAAACTCTCCTTCCAGGCTCACATTATGCATCTCCAATCCAACATTTAATCTAGAATCGGCTTCCTATTTCGCAACAAAGCCTCCTTCACTCATGTTGCCAAACATACCCTTGTAAAACTGACTATCTTACCAACCCTTGACTTCGGCGATGTCATTTACAAAATAGCCTCCAACACTCTACTCAGCAAATTGGATGCAGTCTATCACAGTGCCTTCCGTTTTGTCACCAATGCCCCATATACTACCCCATATACTACACTGCGACCTGTATGCTCTTCTTGGCTGGCACTCGCTACATATTCGTCGCCAAACCCACTTGATCCAGGCCATCTATAAGTCTTTGCTAGGTAAAGCCCCACCTTATCTCAGCTCCATGGTCACCATAGCAACACCCGTAGCACGCGCTCCTGCAGGTATATTTCACTGGTCACCCCCAAAGCCAACACTTCCTTTGGGCGCCTTTCCTTCCAGTTCTCTGCTGCCAATGACTGGAACGATTTGCAAAAATCACTGAAGCTGGAGTCTTATATCTCCCTCTATAACTTTGAGCATCAGCTGTCAGAGCAGCTTACCGATCACTGTACCTGTACACAGCCAATCTGTAAATAGCACACCCAACTACCTCATCCCCATATTGTTACTTATCCTCTATCTCTTTCGCACCCAGGTTGCAGTTGTAAATGAGAACTTGTTCTCAACTGGCCTACCTGGTTAAATAAAATGAAATGAAAATTCAAAGATTCAATCATGGACATTCTTAGTGACAGTTGTGGCTGCTTTGCATGATGTATTGTTGTCTCTACCTTCTTGCCCTTTGTGTTGTTGTCTGCGCCCAATAATGTTTGTACCATGTTTTGTGCTGCTACCATGTTGTGTTGCTACCATGCTGTGTTGTCATGTGTTGCTGCCTTGGTATGTTGTTGTCTTGGGTCTGTCTTTATGTAGTGTTGTTGTCTCTCATCGTGATGTGTGCTTTATTCTATATTTAATTTATTTGTTCTTTTTTTAATCCCAGTCCCCGCAGGCCATCATTGTAAATACAAATTTGTTCTTAAAACTTCATTGGGATAGGGGGCAGCATTTCGACTTTGAACAAATTGCGTGCCCAAACGGAATTTCCTCCTACTCTGTCCCAGAAGGTAATACATGCATATTATTATTACTATTGTATGGAAAACACTCTGAAGTTTCTAAAACTGTTTGAATTATGTCTGTAAGTATTACAGAACTCATTTGGCAGACAAAAAGCTGAGAAGAGTTCAAAACAGGAAGTGAGAACTCGATTTTCAAAACAGTGTCAAATGATACCCCTTATAGTTATGGATGAGCAAACACTTCCCAGGGCTTCCACTAGATGTCACCGTCTTTAGATTTTAGTTATATGATTCTACTATAAAGGAGGGGCTCATAGGAGCTATTTTACTGAGTGGTCGTCAGAAATTGTCAGTCTCCTTTGGCGCGCTCACGAGAGAGAGTGCTCTCGTTCCAATGCTCTTTCTTCAGACAATGAAATTCTCCGGTTGGATCCTTATTGATGATTAATGTAAAACACATACTAAATATGGATTGCATACATCATTTGACTTGTTTCTACGACCTGTAACGGAACCTTTGCTCGTGCGTCATGAAAATGGATTCCTGGGCTGAACATGCTAACAACAAGTGGCTAAATGATGGGCTTTATGGAACTTTTCAGTCATTTATTGTCGATCTGGGAATCCTGGGAGTGCCTTCTGATGAAGTTATTCGAAGGTAAGTGCATATTTATAGTGTTTTTGTAGCTTTTGTTGACGCCAAAATGGCGACTATTTCTTTGGCTGGATTGTGCTCTGAGTGCCGTTCTCAGATTATTCTTTTTCCGTAAAGTTTATTTTGAAATCTGACACAGCGGTTGCATAGAGGATAAATGTATCTTTAATTATGTGAATAACACTTGCATCTTTTATCAATGTTTATTATGAGTATTTCTGCAAAATCACCGGATGTTTTGGAATCAAAACATTACTGCACGTAACGCGCCAATGTAAACTGAGATTTTTTATATATATATATATATATAAATGTATATATGCACATTATCGAACAAAACATAAATGTATTGTGTAACATGATGTTATATGACTCATCTAATGAAGATGTTCAAAGGTTAGTGATTCATTTTATCTCTATTTGTGGGTTTTGTGAAAGCTATGTTGGCTGTGAAATATGTCTGTGCTTTTTTGGATTTGGTGGTGAGCTAACATAAATATAGGTGGTGTTTTCGCTGTAAAACATTTAAAAAATCGGACATGTTGGCTGGATTCACAAGATGTTTATCTTTCATTTGCTGTATTGGACTTGTTAATGTGTGAAAGTTAAATATTTCAAAAAAATATTTCTGAATTTCCCGCGCTGCCTTTTCAGTGGAATGTGCAGTCCTAGACAGGTTAACTGACTTGCCTAGTGAAATAAAGGTTAAATAAAATAAATTACTAAATGCAGTCCAGTTTGTAACATTCTCTATGAAATGGGCTTCAGAATTATGTGGAATGCAATGTTGTGAGCTCTGAAATTACAGATGTATATCCATTTTAAAGTGGTTAAAATTCATTCAAATGTTAATGACAGTAGTATGATAAACGAAATAAAATATATATTTGGACATTTTTATGTTTACTTTTTGAAAAAATAGAATATTAATTGACCAAAATACCATTGATAGGTAGATTATTATTATTTTTTATTATTATTATTATTTTTCAGCCTGAGGTGCCTGGCCTTAAACCTTTTAACTAGAAACATGTTTACCTTGATATCCAGATGGACAATATTTTGATGGTGAAGGTAGTCCACACCCTCCAACAGCTGTCTCATACAGGAACGGATCTGCAGGTATACCAAGTATACAGGGATATGTTACTGTCATTATGTTACATTTTGTAAAGATATTATGGGAGACACATTCTTATACAATAAGAGAAACAGGGTGTTTTGATCATATCAACTGTTACCCAAGGTCCCGCTTATTCCTGTAAAAGTGTGTGGATCTACTTGGTTGTCTTCATTTGATAATAATTCCAGGTGCCAAGTTGATACAGACGAGTTCAAGGTTCTTACAATAGGGGTCACTGTTACTCATGATCCCATAATTAAGTGTCCTCCAAGCACACGTTAAACAACTCACGTCCGACTCCATCACTGTAGATTTCTTTGTAAACCTCTCCAGGAGCTCCTCGTTGCATCTGTATGCATTGATCAAGGAGATTTATGACACTGGAAATACAAATGCAAAAAAATATGCAAACACAGGAATGTGAGTGTGTCTGTGCATGTGTGTCTGCTACAAATAAAGACTGTGATATGTTCCATTTTCCCCACTCTTCAAGTCAAATGGAGTACTTCATCTGTGTAAAAGGCACCAGTGAGTATGAACTCTGAAAAGGATACATCTCCGTGACAATGATGACTGCATTCTTCTTCTCAAAGGCATCATGGAAATACAGGACTCTCTCGTGGTCCAGCCCAGACAGCAGATTCATCTCTCTCAGTGCAGAGGCCTTCCTCTTGGCTCGGGCAGATATGAACTTGGCAGCATACTCTATTTTCCCCACTTTCTGCGTCACTCGTTTTGCGTAGGAGAACGCTCCTCTAAAAATTGTTTTATTGATTAGGATGTAACATTTTACAATCACTTTCATGTGAAAGCATTAACCAACAATTTCTAAACAGTGAATAAACACATATTTCATTATTTATAAGCATAACTTAATAATTAGAACATTTATAAGGAAATAGTTCTTACAATTAATACAAAATTAGGAATTGATTTGTTGGTTTTACATTTACATCTAGTACCAGTCAAAAGTTTGGACACACCTACTCATTCAAGGGTTTTTCTTTATTTTTACTATTTTCTACATTGTAGAATAGTAGTGAAGACATGAAAACTACTAAAAAACACATATGGAGTCATGTAGTTAAACAAATCAAAATGTATTTTATATTTGAGATTCTTCAAAATAGCCACCCTTTGCCTTGATGACAGATTTGCACAATCTTGGCATTCTCTCAACCAGCTTCATGAGGTAGTCACCTGGAATGCATTTCAAATAACAGGTGTGCTTTGTTAAAAGTTAATTTGTGGAATTTCTTTCCTTCAGTTGTGTTGTGACAAGGTAGGGGTGGTATAAAGCCATATTTTGTAAAAGTCCATATTATGGCAATAACAGATCAAATAAGCAAAGAGAACGACAGTCCATCATTACTTTACATTCGTTACACTAAGTTCAGTCATTTCGGAACATTTCAAGAAGTTTCTTCAAGTGCAGTCGCAAAACCCATCAAGAGCTATGATGATACTGGCTCTCATGAGGACCACCACAGGAAAGGAAGACCCAGAGTTACCTCTGCTTCAGAGGAAAAGTTAATTAGCGTTACCAGCCTCAGAAATTGCAGCCCAAATAAATGCTTCACAGAGTTCAAGTAACAGACGCATCAACATCAACCGTTCAGAGGAGACTGTGGGAAATCAGGCCTTCATGGTCAAATTGCTGCAAAGAAACCACTACTGAAGGACAACAATAATAAGAAGAGACTTGCTTGGGCCAAGAAACACGAGTAATGGACATTAGACCGGTGGAAATCTGTCCTCTGGTCTGATGAGTCCAAATTTGCGATTTTTGGTTCCAACCGTGTCTTTGTGAGTCGCAGAGTAGGTGAATGGATGATATCAGCATGTGTGGTTCCCACCGTGAAGCATGGAGAAGGGGGTATGGGGGTGCTTTGCTGGTGACACTGTCTGTGATTTATTTAGAATTCAAGGCACACTTAACCAGCATGGATACCACAACATTCTGCAGCGATACGCCATCCTATCTGGTTTGCGCTTCGTGGGACTATCATTTGTTTTTCAACAGGACAATGACCCAACACACCTCTAGGCTGTGTAAGGGCTATTTGACAAAGGAGAGTGATGGAGTGCTGCATCAGATGACCTGGCCTCTACAATCACCCGACCTCAACCCAATTGAGATGGTTTGGGATGATTTGGACTGCTCAGGTCATCTGTGCTCAGCATATGTGGGAACTCAAGACTGTTGGAAAAGCATTCCAGGTGAAGTTGGTTGACAGAATGCCAAGAGAGCGCAAGGCAAAGGGTGGCTACTTTGAAAAATCTCAAATATAAAATATATTTTGATTTGTTTAACTACATGATTCCATATGTGTTATTTCATAGTTTTGATGTCTTCACTACTATTCTACAATGTAGAAAATAGTAAAAATAAAGAAAAACCCTTGAATGAGTAGGTGCGTCCAAACGTTTGACTGGTACTGTATATATACATACACTGAGTTCACAAAACATTAGGAACACCTTCCTAATATTGAGTTGCACCCTCTTGTGCACCTCAGAACAGCCTTAATTCGTTGAGGCATGGACTCTATAAAGTATCAAGCGTTCCACAGGGATGCTGGCCCATGTTGACTCCAATGCTTCCTACAGTTGTAACAAGAAGGCTGGATGTCCTTTGGGTGGTGGACCATTCTTGATACACACAGGAAAACCCAGCAGTGCTACAGTTCTTGACACACTCAAATCGGTGCGCCTGGCACCTACTACCATAACACGTTCAAAGGCACTTCAATCTTTTGTCTTGCCCATTCACCCTGTGAACGGCACATATCCAAAATTCATGTTTCAACTGTCTCAAGGCTTAAAAATCATTTTTTAACATGTCTCCTCCCCTTCATCTACACTGATTGAAGTGGATTTAAGTGACAATAAGGGATCATAGCTTTCACCTCGATTCACCTGGTCAGTCTATGTCATGGAAAGAGCAGGTGTTCCTAATGTTCTGTACACTCAGTGTATGTATATGTGTGCGTGTATATATTTCTTCTTCCTAGCTTCCCTTACAAACTGGTGCCTCACCTCCCGATTTCCTTGTGGATGTCATAGTAGTCAGTCAGCCGGCGCATCTTCCTGAGAATGGTCTCCTCGTCCTCCATTGAATCCTCTTTGTCTTCTCTAACTGCAAGGTAGCGCAAAAGTGAGGACCCACAATTACAATGCAGCCTAATTACAGGCCGATATGTCATAGTATTCTGGGCCTGAGTTGCACACAATTACAATGTAGCCTAATTACAGGCCGATATGTCATAGTATTCTGGGCCTGAGTTAATCACATTCCCAACCTTTAATTTACATCAGCCTCTGCATACTGTAGCTGCATCTCAGCAATCTGACTAATACGTGTCCTTGGTTAGTGGTATGAGGTGCAAGCAGTGGGTCAGTTTCAGAGAAATCTGCATAAGCAATGATGAATGGACATTTCACTCCAAAAATGAAAGTGTATCTAATGTTTCCAGACCTCAAAATGAATTCTCGTTAATTTTGGAGTGAAAGGTCCCTTTAATTAATTTGCTTACACAACTATGCCTTTGTGTAAATACTGGAATGCATATTTGATTGAATAGTACGAAGATGCTTACCTGTGTGCACGGTGAGCTCAGCCTTACAGGACACAGAGCCAGCCAGGTTCTTGGCTGTGCAGGTATACACCCCTGAATCTTCCGGACTTGTGTTGAGCACCACGAGGGAGCATTCGTTGTCGTCATACACAAAAGTGATGTGACTACTCTCACACAACAATATATCATCCTGAAACCAAGTCACAATAAGTCACTCTGAATGTAATCTCTTTTTTTCATGAAAATAAACATGCATATGGTAATATGATTACATAGAATGTCAATGTTACTTGTAATTACGCACTTACTATATTAGAAACTAATTTGAAACATAATGTGGACAGTTTCCTCTCACGACAATTCAGTCATTGTTTATTTACCTTCTTACCAGCTGAGTACCTACATTCTGGTTATCAATCTTGTTAGCTATTGAGTAACTACAAGGCATGAGTGTGAAATTAAGAAAGGGTTCCAATGACATAAAACACTCATATGTATGTGTCTCAATTTATGCACCTTAAACCACATGATGTCGGGAATGGGCTTGCCCTCCACGACCACAGCCAGGCGAGGCGTATCTCCCATATGGACATCCACATCCTCCATGATTGTCTCAAAGGTTGGCGGTGCTACAGATAGGGAACACCAGAATGTGTTTGATTTGTCACAATACTCAGTACCTCGATACTTAAAGTATCATTGCAAGGAAACATGACGCAAAGTAAATGTCCTTACAATGTACCTTGCTGCAGAAAGGCATTTAGAAAAAGTTGCTCGCTTTTAAAATGGCCATAACTGTTGTTAATTATACGAGTTTCCCCTTCGAAACATTGAAAAGTGCTTTGAGCGCCTGTAAATAGAGATATATCCAAAAATCCAAACTATTATCATAATTCATCATTATTACACTCACCTGCCATTTCCACACTAAAGATGCAGGAGTCGCTGCCAAACTTGTTGGAGGCCACACACATCAGTTGACCCAAGTCGCCACTCTTCACCCTCAGGATCTTCAAAGAGTGCTGGTCGTCATCGGGCATACTCATCTCATACAGCCCCTGTTTGGTGGCAAGGACCACTCCCCTCCTGAACGCAGAGAACAATAAGGCAACTTACATATCCCATTGTTGGGGTGTTGCTACTTTTTGGGGGTAAGAACTTTTGTTGTGTGACCGTTTCACACATTTTATTGTTTTATCCTACAGTCCTTGGTATTAAAATGACATTTTTGCATATTTGCATTTTTGTTGATTCAATTGTGGTGGCGCAAACAAGAAGGCCAGCTGCAAGAGTTGATTAATGGCTCAATGTGTTGGAGCATGGTGCTGGCAACATACAGTTTGTGGGTTTGATTCCCACATGGGTCATACACAGTGCATTCGGAAAGTATTCAAACAGCTTCACCTTTGACATTTTGTGACGCTACAGCCTTATTCTAAAATGGATTTAATTGTTTATCCCCTCATCAATCTACACACAATACCCCATAATGACAAAGCAAAAACAGGTTTTTAGACATTTTGCAAATGTTTTACAAATAAAAAACTCAAATATCATATTTACAAAAGTATTCAGACCCTTTACTCAGTACTTTGTTGACACACCTTTGGCAGCGATTACAGCCTCTAGTCTTCTTGGGTACGACACTATAAGTTTGGCATACCTGTATTTTGGGAGTTTCTCCCATTCTTCTTTGAAGATCTTCTCAAGCTCTGTCAGGTTGGATGGGGAGCTTTGCTGCACAGCTCTTTTAGGTTCTCTCCAGAGATGTTTGATCGGGTTCAAGTCCAGGCTCTGGCTGGGCCACTCAAGGACATTCTGAGACTTGTCCTGAAGCCACACCTGCCTTGTCTTGGCTGTGTTCTTAGGGTTGTTGTTCTGTTGGAAGGTGAACCTTCGCCCCAGTCTGAGGTCCTGAGCGCTCTGGAGCAGGTTTTCATTAACTTCTTATGGATGAGGGGCAGTATTGAGTAGTTTGGATGAATAAGGTGCCCAGAGTAAACTGCCTGCTACTCAGGCCCAGAAGCTAAGATATGCATATTATTAGTAGATTTGGATAGAAAACACTCTGAAGTTTCCAAAACTGTTTGAATGATGTCTGTGAGTATAACAGAACTCATATGGCAGGAAAAAACCTGAGAAGAAATCCAACCAGGAAGTGGGAAATCTGAGGTTTGTAGGTTTTCAAGTCTTTGCCTATCCAAGATACAGTGTACCTGTCTCTTATACACATCTAGATGTGTATAAGAGACAGGCTATGAGCTAAGTCATGCGCGCGGCCGTGAGAGCTAGCTGCGTTCCTTTTAATTTCTAAAGACAAAGGAATTGTCCGGTTGAAGCATTATTGAAGATTTATGATAAAAACATCCTAAAGATTGATTCTATACATCGTTTGACATGTTTCCACGAACTGTAATATAACTTTTTTGACTTTTTGTCTGGACTAAGTGTGCCTGCGCCTCATGAATTTGGATTTGTGAACTAAACGCGCGAACAAAAAGGAGGTATTTAGACATAAATTATGGACTTTATTGAACAAAACAAACATTTATTATGGAACTGGGATTCCTGGGAGTGCATTCTGATGAAGATCATCAAAGGTAAGTGAATATTTATAATGCTATTTCTGACTTCTGTTGACTCCACAACATGGCGGGTATCTGTATGGCTTGTTTTGGTGCCTGAGCGCTGCACTCAGATTATTGCATGGTGTGCTTTTCCCGTAAAGCTTTTTTGAAATCTGACACAGCGGTTGCATTAAGGAGAAGTATATCTTTAATTCCATGTATAACACTTGTATTTTCATCAACATTTATGATGAGTATTTCTGTAAATTGATGTGGCTCTCTGCAAAATCACCGGATGTTTTGGAAGTAAAACATTACTGAACATAACGCGCCAATGTAAACTGAGATATTTGGATATAAATACGAACTTTATCGAACAAAACATACATGTATTGTGTAACATGAAGTCCTATGAGTGTCATCTGATGAAGATTATCAAAGGTTAGTGATTAACTTTATCTCTATTTCTGCGTTTTGTGACTCCTCTCTTTGGTTGTAAAAATGGCTGTGTTTTTCTGTGACTAGGTGCTGACCTAACATAATCGCATGGTATGCTTTTGTTGTAAAGCCTTTTTGAAATCGGACACTGTGGTGGGATTAACAACAAGTTTATCTTTAAAATGGTGTATAATACTTGTATGTTTGAGGAATTTTAATTATGAGATTTCTGTTGTTTGAATTTGGAGCCCTGCACTTTCACTGGCTGTTGTCAAATCGATCCCGTTAACGGGATTTCAGCCCGTCTCATCCCTAAGTTAAGGATCTCTCTGTACTTTGCTCCGTTCAACTTTCCCTCGATCCTGACTAGTCTCCCAGTCCCTGCCGCTGAAAAACATACCCACAGCATGATGCTGCCACCACCATACTTCACCGTAGGGATGGTGCCAGGTTTCCTCCAGACGTGATGCTTGGCATTCAGGACAAAGAGTTCAATCTTGGTTTCATCAGACCAGAGAATTTTGGTTCTCATGATCTGAGAGTCCTTTAGGTGCCTTTTGGCAAACTCCAAGTGGGCTGTTTTACTGAGGAGTGGCTTCCGTCTGGCTACTCTACTATAAAGGGCTGATAAGTGGAGTGCTGCAGAGATGGTTGTCCTTCTGGAAAGTTTTCCCATCTTCCCAGAGGAACTCTGGAGCTCTGTCAGAGTGACCATCGGGTTCTTGGTCTCCTCCCTGACCAAGGCACTTCTCCCCCGATTGCTCAGTTTAGCCTGGGCATCAGCTCTAGGAAGAGTCTTGGTGGTTCCAAACTTCTTCCATTTAATAATGACGGAGGCCACTGTGTTTTTAGGGACCATCAATGTTGCTGAAACTTTTTGGTACCCTTCCCCAGATCTGTACCTCAACACAATCCTGTCTCGGAGCTCTACGGACAATTCCTTCAATCTCATGGCTTGGTTTTTGCTCTGACATGCACAGTCAACTGTGGGACCTTATATAGACAGGTGTGTGCCTTTCCAAATCAAGTTCAAATCAATTTAATTTACCACAGATGGACTCCAATAAAGTTGTTGGAACCTCACAAGGAAGATGTCGTGGCAGAATCAGATTTAGCTAAGTAACATAGATAGATAAGATGTTATTTTCATCATATGCTTGTGAGATACTTGTCATTAGAATCTTCTGAGCTAGGGATTGGTAACTTGGGGCCAGAGAGGGGAGAGGTCAGGCTTGTCTTCATATGTCAATGTATTTGTTAAACCATGTGGTGCTAAGTAGAATATTAGAAGGGGAGGAGGACAGAGTGGAACGTTGTTTTCTTATGGGAACGTTGTTTGTAACTATTCCTAAACCATGTGACGGGATGGAGTTATTAATTGGCGAACCAGTTAGTTATCTCATACAATGTCTGTATGCCAGTCACTCCCTACTTTTCTCATAGGGGGAAGGAGTTTGGCCGTGTTTGGAACCATTGTATGTCCCCTCTGAGGTTGCCCTTATCTTGACCTAGTATTTGACCTAAGGGGCTCACTGTCTGATTTTGAGTTTGTCCAGGTTTGGGAGTATCTAGAAATGACAATTGATATATGCCATTGGATGAGGTAATGTTTTGGTAGACAGTGAAGTATCAAGCATGAGATTTAAACCTTGTCTTGGGAGATCAAACTGAACGATGATTTATAGCTGATGCTGTCTAGCGATAGGATACTCTTCTTTCGGGTAAAGGATTCTTTGTAAGTTGAGAGGGGTGTATCTTGGCTATAAATGAAACTAAGAATTGTTTTGTAAGCACTCTCAGAGAATTCATTTATAGACACTGAATTGATCTGAGAGTCGAAAAAAGGGCTTTGGTGAAGCTTGTATATATATTAAAAATGGAATATATAATTTAACTCTGACTTGTGTGTGGTTGGCTCTCTCTCTCTCTTTATTGAGTAATACAGGAAATTACCACAACAAAGATCAATGGAAACAGGATGCACCTGAGCTCAGATTCGAGTCTCATAGCAAAGGGTCTGAATACTTATGTAAATACGTTTTTTTTTTCTTCATAAATTAGCAAACATTTCTTAAAAACAGTTTTTGTTTTGTTATTATGGGATATTGTGCGTAGATTGATGAGTAAAAAAATAGTTTGTTCAATTTTAGAAAAGACTAACGTAACAAAATGTGGAAAAAGTGAAGAGGTATGAACCCAAATGCAGTGAATATGAGTTGAATTGTATATTTAAATAAAAAGCATCTGCTTAAAAATGTCCATGTTAATACAGTTGTATTGTATGTTGGCACCCTTGCACTTTACAATGGAGCAGGATGTTCTGTTTTCTCTTTTCAAAACTGGTTGAATGGCTATTTTTACCCTGTAGGGTCTTGCAACTTACCACAGATGATGTAAATTGCACTTAAACGAGAATCACTTGCCTCCAACCAAATTAAATCAAATTTTGAATATTTTAGTCCAGGTCATTATTTTTACTTTGAAGTGGCTGGATGCCCTTTGGGTGGTGGACCATTCTTGATACACACAGGAAACTGTGTTGAGTGTTAAAAACCCAGCAGCGTTGCAGTTCTTCAACCTGTCTCCTCCCCATCATCTACACTGATTGAAGTGGATTTAACAAGTGACATCAATAAGGGATCATAGCTTTCACCGGATTCATCTGGTCAGTCTGTCATGGAAAGAGCAGGTGTTCCTAATGGTTTCATTCACTCAGTGTACATTATTAATAGACTATCAGGTGTAGTGATCCAGTGCGTGACTTGCCTTTTCCAGATTACAGCAGCGTTGATGTGGTTCAGAGTGATAGTGATGCTGACTGACTGGTTCTCCTGCACATAGACCATGTCTGGCTTATCAATTATTACTGGAGCCTCCTGAAGATATGGACCTTTGGAGAAATAAAATCATGTAAAGGGATAGTTCATCCAAATTAAAGAATTTACATATTTCTTTCCTTGCCTTGTTAGCAGTCTTTGGACGAGGAGAGAGTGAAAGCCATGCTTTCGTTTAGTTATTAGCCCCTGCCACCAACCAATATAAGCACTGTGTCATCGATTTATGTTGCCCTCACTTGATGGCTCATACCTCTTTCGACAAGTTGCACTGGGTCCGTGGACGGAGAGGGTTTGCTAAAGGCCTTGGCGGTGATTGACAGGACCCTGAAGGTGTAGCGGACTCCTTTGGAGCAGGAGGTCACTGTGTAGCAAGGCTCTTTCAAACTGGATGCTATGATGGTCCACTGGATTGAGCCCAGCACTTGTTGTTGGATGGCATACATCAACGCGTTGGGATCTGCGATGAGAAACATATACCTTTTCAATATGTGAATGCATGTAGACGGAGCATGACTTTGACCAGCTGTGCAGAGTGCAGACGAAATTGCATTCAAACAAAATTCAATTGAATGTGTGAGAGACGTTTTCCTGTACTAGGAAAATGGATGTGATAACAAAACAAAATGCAATATAGATGTGCTGGAACTGTTATATTCTCACATTGCAGATTTGTTTGAACCCCATTACTGATACCATCTACCCGCAGCCGCATCTTATTCAATATTCTTTAACAATAAATTATTCACCCTGGTGCTGCGCTTTCAATTTTAAACTATGACTTGGTAAACCTAAATGCAGTAAAGATATATCATTCTTCACTTTTACATTTTTTTTCTTGTGTGCTGTTACATCTGTCTAGCAGCTCTAGCTCTTGAAATACAGGAAACCATGGCTCCACAGTCCATATTATATTGAATGATAGTAATGCTAGTGAAAAGAAAATGACCAATAGAGGGATCCAGCCTCCGGGGTTTCTTCCAGCACAGGGTTATAGTCTTGCCAGTAACAGCCTCTATTACTGGGGGCCCGTCTGGAGGGTCTGGAAGAACGTCTGAAAATAACCAAACAGTAATAGATATATAATTTCACACTACAGGTGTTTCACACTAAAAGAGTTCAATTTTAAGTGTTCATTAACCTTCATATTAAACAGTATTCCTTTATCACATCCCCTACAGTAAATAGCTCAATCGAATGCATTTGATCATAGATTTTAACTTTTGTTAAAAACATAAGGTGCCCAATTCCATTAACACTGTAATTGAAGTTAATGGGAAATGGTGAAATCACCTTTTTGTGCATGCATCAACATACCAAATCAACCCCTAGCCCCGCCTCTAGATCTGAAACAATTGGATAGGTGCGTGCTCTATGGTGAAAATTCTACCCAGTTGAGGCAAAGCAAGGCAAACCTATGTAATTGCTGTGTTGCTTAAACCTATCAGATTCTTTCAGATCTACACGAGTACCATGGGGGTAGGGCTATATGGGTTGATTTGGGATTCAGCAACAGACTATACTCTCTTGACTATGGTAATGAAATGTCAACTGACTTAAAATGGTTCTTCGGGCAATGTGAGGCCCATGACAATGGACAATGTCTTACAATGCATTATAACTGTACCAAAATGCATTATACCTGTAGGATTGAAGTAATATTATCAAAAAATCATCTGGGATTCCTCACCAGTCACATAGAGATGGGCGTAACAGGTGGCCTTGCCCACCTTGTTGGAGATTACACTCTTGTATACCCCTCCGTGGGCGTGGCAGACAGAATGGATGACCAGGCTGTGGATGTCTCTGACTGGAAGAGAGGACCACCACAGGGGTGAGTTTCCCAATGCCTTGATAGCATTAAGATAATCGTTATATCCTGCTGAAAGTGCATTGTTTGAATCCCAAAAAACATTGTTGCACTTAAACTGACCCCCTATAGTCGATTAACGCACCCGGTGCGTCCCCATCAAGATTTATCAGTTTAAGCTAGAGATATCCGTTTTTTTTTGCATTGGATGTGTCTCAGTCCACCACATCCGCTGATGTCGCACTGCGGTGAAAGATGGCAGAGCTAGAGCAGCGTTTGTCAGAACACAAGACATCTCGAAAATCTGTCTTCTCACAAAACCGTCTGTAGCGTCCGAACAGTTTGAGCTAGAAAACTATTATCACCACTCTATGGAAAGGGGAGACTCTCACTAACATGATCGTGTTCTCCGTTTTTGCTGTACGACCCCAACGATACAGTTTTGGACTGTAGTTTTTGCCATTTATGGATGTGTTATTCCATGCAGTTCTCTAGGCTATAGAGGTAAAGGCCAAATTCAATATTTTATCAAATATATTGATACCTAAAGAGGTCCTACAAGCTAAAGACCTTCATCTGCATCAAACAACACCTAGTTGCAGATGTGGGCCCTTACCACTCACGAGGACTGTGTGCTCCCGGTCTCCGTGGCCGACGTAAGTAAAACATTCATGCGTGTTAACCCTCGCAGAGCTGCTGGCCCAAACGACATCCCGAGCCACGTCCTCATGTGCAGACTAGCTGGATGGAGTGTTTACGGACATATTTCAATCTCTCCCTATCCCAGTCGGTTGTCCACACTTGCTTTAAGATGTCCACCATTGTTTCTGTACCCAAGAATGCGAAGGTAACTGCACTCTGTCATCATGAAGTGCTTTGAGAGGCTACTTAAGGATCAGGTTGGTTGGGGAGCTTCGCTGCACATGTCTTTTCAGGTCTCTCCAGAGATGTTCGATTGGGTACAAGTCCGGGCAATGGCTGGGCCACTCAAGGATATTCAGAGACTTGTCCCGAAGCCACTCCTGTGTTGTCTTGGCCGTGTGCTTAGGGTCGTTGTCCTGTTGGAAGGTGAACCGTCGCCCCAGTCTGAGGTACTGAGCGCTCTAGAGCAGGTTTTTATCAAGGATCTCTCACTACATTGTTCCATAAATTTTTCTGTCGATCCTGACTAGTCTCCCAGTCCCTGAAGCTGAAAAACATCCCCACAGCATGACGCTGCCCCCACCATGCTTCACAGTACTGATGGTATTTGCCAGGTGATGAGGTGCCTGGTTTCCTCCAGAGGTAACGCTTGGCATTCAGGCCAAAGAGTTCAATCTTGGTTTCATCAGACCAGAGAATCTTGTTTCGCATGGTCTGATAGTCCTGAGGTGCCTTTTGGCAAACTCCAAGCAGGCAGTCATGTGCCTTTTACTGAGGAGTGGCTTCTGTTTGGCACTCTACCATAAAGGCCTGATTGGTGTCGTGCTGCAGAGATGGTTGTCCTTCTGGAAGGTTCTCCCATCTCCACAGAGGAACTCTGGATCGTTGTCAGAGTGGCCATTGGGTTCTTGGTCACCTCCCTGATAAAGTTACTTTGTCCCTGATTCCTCAGTTTGGCTCGGGCCGCCAGCTCTAGGAAGAATGTTGGTGGTCGCAAACTTCTTCCATTTAATAATGATGGAGGCCACTTGGGGACCATCAATACTGCAGAAATGTTTTGGTACCCTTCCACAGATCTGAGCCTCGACACAATATTATCTTGGAGCTCTATGGACAAATCCTCTGACCTCATAGCTTTGTTTTTGCTCTGACATCCACTGTCAACTGTGGGACCTTACATAGACAGGTGTGTGCCTTTCCAAATCATGTCCAATCAACTGTATTTACCACAGGTGGACTCCAATCAAGTTGTAGAAACATCTCAAGGATGATCAATGGAAACTGGATGCCACAGATATCAATTTCGAGTCTCAAAGCAAAGGGTCTGAATACTTATCTAAATAATAAAATTATTTTTTTGTAAATCTGAAAGATATTCTAAAAAGCTGTTTTTGCTTTATCATTATGGAATATTGTGTGTAGATTGATGAGGACATATTTTTATTTAATCCATTTTAGAATAAGACTAACAAAATGTGGAAAAGGGGAGAGGGTCTGAATACTTTCCGAATGCACTGTACGTATAGATTGCATTTGGATTACTTTTACAGTGCTATTTGGATTTTAATTGGTTTCTTGAATATATTTTTTAATTGTTATTATTATTTGTGTACTTGCTTGACATTTTACTGCAATGTTAGGTCCAAGTAACATAAGCATTTCGCTTCATCCGCTATAACATCTGATAAACTGTGTACTCCACCAATACAATTTGTTCTTATTTGATGAAGTTGCAGTTTAACTTATAGAGCTAGATTTATAAAATACCAATCTCAACTCACACTGTGTCATTTTCCTGTCCTCCGTGCTGTCGATTTTCTTGCCGTTGTGGAACCACACAATGGTGGGGTACGGCAGTCCAGCCACCTTACACTTGAGCACGGTCTCTTTGCCCTCGATCACGTCCAGGTCGTACAGGGGCTTGACAAAGTCAGGCATGGTGAAGCGCTCAACCTCGTTGTCCGGCACCTCGGGCTCCTCCGGGATGGATGGCATCTTCTCTAGCTTTGCCCTTTGGAGGGAGGGAGGTGAGAGAGAGAAGGGGAGGGACGAAGGGAAGGGAAGTTACTATTGGGAAGACATGACCCAAAACACATCCACAACATATTTGTGGAGTCAAAAGCATAATGTAGTCATTGCGTGCAAGGATTGTGATTACTATACACTATAGTAAATTCACCAAATACGTATAATTTCTTTAAATGGATACATAAGTGATAAAACATATGAATGAAAACACCCACAAATAAAAGGTGAGATTCTGTACGAGAACAATATATTCATAACTTTATTTAAAATCCCAAATACTGGAGTACAGTATATATAAAATGTAGCTTTTCCAAATACAGTACAGGTACATTGCCTTCGGAAAGTACTGACTCCTTGACTTTTTCCACATTTTACCCCATAAATACCTTATTTACATAATTATTCAGACCATTTGCTATCAGAACCGAAATTGAGCTCAGATGCATCCTGTTTCCATTGATCCTCCTTAAGATGTTTCTCCAACTTGATTGGAGTCAACCTGTGGTAAATTCAAATGATTGGACATGATTTGATAAGGCACACACCGGTCTATAGAAGGTCCCACATTTGAGATTGCACGTCAGAGCGAAAACCAAGCCATGAGGTCAATGGAATTGTCCATAGAGCTCCGAGATAATATTGTGTTGAGGCACAGATCTGGGGAAGTGTACCAAAACATTTCTGCAGCATTGAAGGAACCCAAGAACACAGTGGCCTCCATCATTATTAAGTGGAAGAAGTTTGGAACCACCAAGACTCTTCCTAGAGCTGGCCGCCCAGCCTGAGCAATTGGGGGAGAAGGGCCTTGGTCAGGGAGGTGACCAAGAACCCAATGGTCACTCTGACAGAGCTCATCTGTGGAGATGGGAGAACCTTCCAGAAGAACAACCATCTCTGCAGTACTCCACTTATCAGGCCTTTATGGTACTGTAGAGTGGTTGACAGAAGCCACTCCTCAGTAAAAGGAACATGCCAGCCTGCTTGGAGTTTGCCAAAAGACACGTAAAGGACTCTCAGACCTTGAGAAACAAGATTCTTTGGTCTGATGATGTCACGTGTGACGTGGGTGGGTATGTGTGTTTTTGTCTTGTCTAGGGTTTTTGTTTATCTATGGGGATTTTGTATGTCTATGTATGTAGGTCTATGGTGGCCTGAATTGGTTCCCAATCAGAGGAAGCTGTTTATCGTTGTCTCTGATTGGGGATCCTATTTAGGTTGCCATTTTCCATTTAGATTTTGTGGGTTATTGTCTATGTGTCGTTGCATGTCAGCACTCGTTATATTAGCTTCACGTTTGTTTGTTTGTTTAGTGTTCTTCATGTTCTTCGTTTATAAAAGAAGAATGTATTCAAATCACGCTGCGCCTTGGTCTCCTCGTTACAACGAACGTGACAGACTTGAACCCGATCGAACATCTCTGGAGAGACCTGAAAATAGCAGTGCAGCAACGCTCCCCTTACAACCTGACAGAGCTTGAGAGGATCTGCAGAGAAGAATGGGAGAAACTTCCCAAATACAGGTGTGCCAAGCTTGTAGCGTCATACCCAAGAAAACTTGAGGCTGTAATCACTGCCAAAGGTGCTTCAACAAAGTACTGAGTAAAGGGTCTGAATACTTAAGTAAATGTGATGTTTCAGTTTTTTATAATTTAGACATTTCCAAAAATGTCTAAAACCAGGTTTAACTTTGTCATTGTGGGGTATTGTGTGTAGTTTGATGAGGGAAAAAAACAATGTCATCAATTTTAGAATAAGACTAACGTAACAAAATGTGGAAAAGGTCAAGGGGTCTGAATACTTTCCGAATGCAGATGAAGGATCTTAATTTGACCCACTTTGCTACAGCAGGGAAATAATCCTGTAGCAACAGGAAATGTGAATTATTATGTGGATTATATTTAATGCATAATTATGGTTGGAGTCTGACATTTTAAAGCGGAAATTACAAACTTTAGAAGCCTTTTTGGTAACACTTTGCATTAAGTTGCCCCTTTTACTATGCAACTAACACAGTAATAACTGTGTAAACAGTAGTTACATAGGTTTTACTATGTAATTACATGTTAATAGGGTTGTTCCGGAATCATTTGTTACACAATTGGAACAAGGAATGTGTAATTACGCATTCACTTGCTGAAGGTTATTCCACATGTGTAAATACTGATATTATTACACATTCTCTTGCTCTAGCTACTATGTAACTAATATTTTTTAATTACACGTTTGAAAGTCACCTGTGAATTACCATGTTAATAACTCAAACCAAAATATGACATTGTTACATGTTATAACAATGTCATATTTTGTTTGGTCATCAAACTACACACACGGTGCCACAACCATCAAATCCACATGCAGGGTTGGGGAGTAACGGATTACATGTAAGCAATTACAAAAAAAGGTAACTGTAATCTGATTTACAATATTTTTTGCTGGTAATGTAAATCAGATTACAGATACTTTTGAAAGACTTGATGATTACTCTGAGGATTACTTTTAAATTCAGAAAGGATGTTTGAGGATTTTTTGTTGTTGTTTGCACTTCTCTATTTTCTCAATGCCATTTAAATCAGCATTGAAAAAAGGCGCACATTCAAGTTTGTTCCACCCCAGTAAGTCTGACCACAAGTCAGAGACCACTATGATGATACTACAAATGTGTTTGATGGATCGGCGGGAAAAGAGCAGGAATAGGCTTTTGTGGGCTACAGTCCAAGCTATGTCTTCCAATGGTGCGACTGCTGTCGGCATTCCCAAGATTACGCAACTTGAATAAACGCTTGGAGGTAAGGATGACAGCAAGTTGTGTAGTCTACAGCGGTAAGGATATCACTTATTATTGATATCTACATAGCGCATTGATTTGAATCACACTGCTGCTCTTTCATTTAGCTATTTGCGCGTTACGGATTGTGGTTGTTGTGGATGGCTGTTCACAAATCTAAATGTGTATTTGAACCCAAGAATGGTTGAATTCAAGAAGTTTAAGCTGCCTATCAATCATTGTTTTTGAAACCAGTCGACAGCCAGTGAAAAATGCGCTCTGCAACAGCTGCATAGTGCAGATCCCAGCCTATGGAATAAAAGTGGGGCTTTTATTGCTCAATCTAATTCATGCTGATAATTTTTTTTATCCATAAGACTAACGGAGACATTATCAAACGTGCACACATTTGATAGACTTAAAGGGGCAATCTGTAGTTGCTACATCAATTTTTGGACTTATTAATGATATACACTGCTCAAAAAAATAAAGGGAACACTTAAACAACACAATGTAACTCCAAGTCAATCACACTTCTGTGAAATCAAACTGTCCACTTAGGAAGCAACACTGATTGACAATAAATTTCACATGCTGTTGTGCAAATGGAATAGACAACAGGTGGAAATTATAGGCAATTAACAAGACACCCCCAATAAAGGAGTTGTTCTGCAGGTGGTGACCACAGACCACTTCTCAGTTCCTATGCTTCCTGGATGATGTTTTGGTCACTTTTGAATGCTGGCGGTGCTTTCACTCTAGTGGTAGCATGAGACCAGGATGGCACATCAATGCGAGCTGTGGCAAGAAGGTTTGCTGTGTCTGTCAGCGTAGTGTCCAGAGCATGGAGGCGCTACCAGGAGACAGGCCAGTACATCAGGAGACGTGGAGGAGGCCGTAGGAGGGCAACAACCCAGCAGCAAGACCGCTACCTCCGCCTTTGTGCAAGGAGGAGCACTGCCAGAGCCCTGCAAAATGACCTCCAGCAGGCCACAAATGTGCTGTGTCTGCTCAAACGGTCAGAAACAGACTCTATGAGGGTGGTATGAGGGCCCGACGTCCACAGGTGGGGGTTGTGCTTACAGGCCAACACCGTGCAGGACGTTTGGCATTTGTCAGAGAAACCCAAGATTGGCAAATTCGCCACTGGCGCCCTGTGCTCTTCACAGATGAAAGCAGGTTCACACTGAGCACATGTGACAGACGTGACAGAGTCTGGAGACGCCGTGGAGAACGTTTCGCTGCCTGCAACATCCTCCAGCATGACCGGTTTGGCGGTGGGTCAGTCATTGGTTGGGTGGCATTTCTTTGGGGGCCGCACAGCTCTCCATGTGCTCGCCAGAGGTAGCCTGACTGCCATTAGGTACCGAGATGAGATCCTCAGACCCCTTGTGAGACCATATGCTGGTGCGGTTGGCCCTGGGTTCCTCCTAATGCAAGACAATGCTAGACCTCATGTGGCTGGAGTGTGTCAGCAGTTCCTGCAAAAGGGAAGGCATTGATGCTATGGACTGGCCCGCCCGTTCCCCAGACCTGAATCCAATTGACCACATCTGGGACATCATGTCTCGYTCCATCCACCAACGCCACGTCGCACTACAGACTGTCCAGGAGTTGGCGGATGCTTTAGTCCGGGTCTGGGAGGAGATCCCTCAGGAGACCATCCGCCACCTCATCAGGAGCATGCCCAGGCGTTGTAGGGAGGTCATACAGGCACGTGGAAGCCACACACACTACTGAGCCTCATTTTGACTTGTTTTAAGGACATTACATCAAAGTTGGATCAGCCTGTAGTGTGGTTTTCCACTTTAATTTTTAGTGTGACTCCAAATCCAGACCTCCATGGGTTGATACATTTGATTTCCATTAATAATTTTTGTGTGATTTTGTTGTCAGCACATTCAACTATGTAAAGAAAAAAGTAGTTAATAAGAATATTTCATTCATTCAGATCTAGGATATGTTATTTTAGTGTTCCCTTTATTTTTTTGAGCAGTGTATATTAATGTAAAGATAGAATTCAATGGTATTATTATATGCAGTAGACAGCGATGGGTTAGAAGAAGCATACAGTGTCTTGCAAAATTATTCACCCCCTTGGCGTTTTTTCCTATTTTGTTTCATTACAACCTGTAATTTAAATGGATTTTTATTTGGATTTCATGTGAAGGACATACACAAAATAGTCCAAATTGGTGTAGTGAAATAAAAAAAGAACTTGTATAAAAAAATTCTAAATAATTAAAAACGGAAAAGTGGTGCGTGCATATGTATTCACCCCCTTTGCAATGAAGCCCCTAAATAAGATCTGGTGCAACCAATTACCTTCACAAGTCACATAATTAGTTAAATAAAGTCCACCTGTGTGCAATCTAAGTGTCACATGATCTGTCACATGATCTCAGTATATATACACCTGTTCTGAAATGCCCCAGAGTCTGCAACACCACCAAGCAAGAGGCATCACCAAGCAAGCGGCAATATGAAGACCAAGGAAAACGCTGTCTGGCGCAAACCCAACACCTCTCATCACCCCGAGAATACCATCACCACAGTGAAGCATGTGGTGGCAGCATCATGTTGTGGGGATGTTTTTCATCGGCAGGGACTGGGAAACTGGTCAGAATTAAAGCAATGATGGATGCCGCTAAATACAGGGACATTTGAGGGAAACCTGTTTTAGTCTTCCAGAGATTTGAGACTGGGACGGAGGTTCACCTTCCAGCAGGACAATGACCCTAAGCATACTGCTAAAGCAACACTCGAGTGGTTTAAGGGGAAACATTTAAATGTCTTGGAATGGCCTAGTCAAAGCCCAGACCTCAATCCAATTGAGAATCTGTGGTATGACTTAAAGATTGCTGTACACTAGCGGAACCCATCCAACTTGAAGCAGCTGGAGCAACTTTGTCCCTGACCTGTTTGGAGAGCTCCTTGGTCTTCATATTGCCTCTTGCTTGGTGTTGCCTCTTGCTTAGTGGTGTGGCAGACTCTGGGACATTTCAGGACAGGTGTATATACACTGAGATCATGTGACACTTAGATTGCACACAGGTGGACTTTATTTAACTAATTATGTGACTTCTGAAGGTAATTGGTTGCACCAGATCTTATTTAGGGGCTTCATTTGCACGCACCACTTTTCTGTTTACATTTTTTTTAGAATTTGTTTAAACATGTAATTTTTGGGAATTTCACTTCACCAATTTGGACTATTTTGTTTATGTCCTTTACATGAAATCCAATTAAATAAAAATCATTTTTAATTACAGGTTGTAATGCAACAAAATAGGAAAAATGCCAAGGGGGATGAATACTTTTGCAATGCACTGTATATGGAAAAATACACTTTTTCAAGTTTCAACCAATCGACTCTCGGTTGACCAATATTTATTTTTTTAGTCGGGGACAGCCCTAATGTACCATGCATTTCACTGGCATCGGCTATTTCTGGCATTACTTCCTAGAGAAGAACAGTTACTTGTGGACAATAGTCTAGATTGTTGTGTGAGGAGGGGGAAGGAATATTGTCTCAATTTATGATAAACTGGTCTTAGGCATCACTGTCTGTAGCCTATTGTGCTTATCTGTTTTACCTCTATCGCTCCTCAAGGCACCGGGCTCTCTTTAAACTGAAAAGGTTTGCTGCAGCCTGTTCAGGGCTTCATTAGCGCTTGTGAACTCCATTCTCTGTGTTCCCTTCCATACCCACAGTACTGCCGGGAATTGGAGTTGAGACTTTTTTTTCCTCCAGTGAATGTCTGATCGGAATGGATTGCTTGCGCTTTTTCTCAGCCTGGAAGACAGGTCCTGGAAGAATCGAATGGACTGGCCCTGGACCTTGATCTCCTTTTCCCCATGTGCCCTCAGAATGTTGACTTTGGTCTGATAGTTCCACATCTTAAAAGGTTACCATGCAAGGGTATTTAGCGTTTTTCTCCTTCATGCCCACTCCTGATCCTCTGGGGATACATCCACGCCAAGTTCCTCCGATATCAGCTTAATCACGTAGATGGAAAGGTCCCCTGTTTTCCCTCATCTTCCGGTAGGGACAATATTCTCATATTATTTTGTCTCGATCTGTTTTCTAGCTGATCCAGTTCATCTTCTAAAGTTTGCACCATTGTTTCCAGAAGGTCCATGTTGTTGTCTTTTCGTCCACACTCCGCCCTGTATATGCATATCTGGCACGATAGACTACATTCCTTTCAAGCAAATCTACATTTTTAACAGATTGTTTGTGTTCGTGATCATTCAAAGCATTTTATCTATGTTTTCCTGGATTTCCTTCAGCTGTCCGTTGCTCTCACTTGCATCTAAAAGTTAGTATTTTTCTTTTCCTCTAAGGGAAGGTTTGAGTCTCAGTGTCGTTTTACTCAAAGACTGTTTCCCTTTTGTGTATAATGTAACCTAAAGGGTTACATGTAATGTTCTCCTGTCTCTTAATTTCTCCTGGTTAGCCCATTGTCTGCAAAGGTTGTTACATTGTAACCACATAGTAATTATAGAGGTTACACCCTACTGGGTTTCACTTTACATTAAGTTGCTTGATCCTGAGTAGCTACATGAGAATTACGAGTATATCCTATGTAAGTACATTGTTCTTACATTACACTTGATTCGGTATGGCCTTTGAGCCAGGTCATAACATAGGAATAAATTAACTGAAAATGACCGGTAGCTAATAACAGTTACTATTGTTGTTACAAGGTCCTGGCCTATTAATCAACCCTGGTATTGCATGTGGATTTGCATGTGGATTCGATGGTAGTGACACCTTGTAGTTATATATAATAAGGTCATATTTTGGTTTGACTTATTAACATGGTAATTCACACATGACTTTCAAATGTTTATCCCGTCAGAGTCTAAGCCGTGTCTAAGCCCCTTGAAGCATAAAAACATATCTAAAAAAAATATTTGATAAATCATTTTTGGTCTTACTGCTATTAGCCCCATACAAACGCATTGAATAACAGATTCACTGCATGGAACAGATAGTCCCCCCAAAATAAGTTTGTTTTTGAAGTTTCTCCGCTATATACGAGAGATATAAGAAAGATCAGAAAACATTTTTTAAAATATGTATTTAACCCCATATTTTTGGCATTAAACAGTCTCCATATATACTGTACTTCCATTCATTTTAGTACCGGGGGACCTTCAGATGAGTTTTGTGAAGCCTGTGGGCATTCTAGAGCAAAACATGTTCGTGAGAGTGTATAGCCCAAGCGGTTTGGACGCTACAGACAGAAGTCGGCAGATTGGCTGAACTGACTTCAGACGAGTCTCCTAACACTTGCGGAGGTCGTATATCAAAACGGAGAATACCGTCGTGTTCGTGACCGTCTCATCTTTCCATAGAGGGTTCGGAGCTACAGACGATTTTGTCTCTTGGTCTGACAAACACCACTCTAGCTCTGTCACCTTTCACCACAGATTTGGAAGTGCGGCATAAGCAGATGCGGTGGATTTAGATGTATCCTATGAAGAAAAAAACATCTCTACCTTAAACGGACAGATTTTTATGGGGAATTTTGTATTATGGTAATTCGATTTCATGGGGGCTCGGACATCGACCTTAGGGGATTAATAACATCAGTAGTTACAACTGTGGAATAACCAACAACTGAATGTGTAATTACGCATTCCTTGTTCCAATTGTGTAATAACTGATTCCTCAACAACCCTATTACCATGTAATTACATAGTAAAACCTATGTAACTACTATATTGTTAAGTTATTACTGTGTTAGTTACATAGTAATAGGGACAACTTAATGTAAAGTGTCATCGCCTTTTTAAACGTTGATACACTACAAATTTGCATTTCCTGCACTGCAGGAAAATTCTCAGCAACAAAAGAGTGATCAAATGAAGATCCTAAATCTGTATGGTGAGGACTGTAGGTGGTAAGTGTGTTCCTACATTTGAGATGAGATAGCAGGTCTGGGCTCCTGGACATAGAGCTCAGCGGAGCTCTCGGCRTCGCCATGTGGATTGCGAGCGATGACCGTGTAAAAGCCCTCGTCCTCATTGGTGACATGAGAGATGATGAGGGAGTGACGACCTCCCTCTTGTAAGATGCGCACATCGTCGCTCTCTACCAGTGTATGGTCTGAGGAGAGAAGAGGACATACAGACATCGTCTCCATAGCGATTTAATTTGCAAAACCTTCAAATTGTACATGCTGCAAACAAGTATAACATTAGTAATGTAACAATGCGCACCTGCACTGTCAATGTAGATGTAAATATACGGTTCCATACATGATTACATTGACCCTGAACAACCGTGTAAACTACTATATGCTCTAGAATAGCAATAAGAGCTAATTTGGTGGTAAACTAGCCTGGTCCCAAATCTGTGTTGTGCTGTATATTTATATCTACATTGACAGTGCAGGTACACATTGTTACATAGTACTACCATTATACTTGTTTGCAGTGTGCACAATTATAAGGTTTTGGCCAATAAAATCACTATGGAGACAATGGCTGTTTGTCCTCCTATGGTTATTGTCATGTTTGGCTACATAGCACAAACAGATCTGGGACCAGGCTAGGTGAACATAATGAAAATGGTTCTCCTACCGAAATGTCCCCAGCTGACTCTGGGAGGTGGTGTTCCGCTGACCTTGCAGTCAAAGCGGGCGTTACGGCCCTCGATCACCTCTAAGACGTCCAGTTTACGGGTGAATAGGGGCTCGACGGAGGGAATGACTTTGAGTTGGCCACTCGAGGTCAGTTCCTCTAAAACGAAACAAGGCCAAAGTAAAGCAACGAACTTGAAAATGAAGTTGAAAAGGAGAAGAAAGCAAAAAAAAAGTACAATACCGGTTTTATGAATTCAATGGTCATTCAACTTATTTCAAGAGCAACAATTTGATTCTGGGAAGTTGATGTTCTTAACTACACATTTATTCATCTATATAGTGTATATGTATATAACCTAATGATATACCAAGATTAAAAGTGTGTTTAAAAAAAAGAGGAAACGTTTGGTTATTCTACCAACATGAATGAAAATGAAGAGCATGACTCTTCTTGCAAGACCTCAGAGATGAAGAGAACAAGTGAAGCGGGTGACAGTGCAGTTAAGAGTTCACCTTTGGCCGAGGTCAGCTTGCACGTGTACATGCCGCTGTCATCCTCATGCACTGAGTTGAGGAGCAGCCTGCACCTCTTCCCATCAAAATGCATTTTGCAGTTGAGCAGAGCCGGCTGGATCAGCTTCCCATCTGCCAGCCAATCAACATCCGTGTCCAGTGGTCCAATTACGTGGCACTCAAACATGACTGTCTCGCCGGCATCCGCCGTAATGTCCTTCACTGGACGGATGATGGTGAGGCCTGGCTCCACCGGGGGCACTAGGGGATGCACAGGACAGGAGTTAATATTCTGTCAACCCTGTTTCATGTTCGTCATCGGTCAGTCGCAGAGTTATATTTACTAAGGTATTTTAAATATCACCTGYGTTTTCAAAGCGGGGGAATAATACGTCATGCATTTTAGTCTAATAAGGCATTATAGTCAATGATCTATATAACATTATAAAGGATGTTGTAATGAATGACATGAGTTTATAGCTTATTACTACACGTATTACTATGTTTATAGTCAATGTTGTAACATTATAAGTGTATCATAATGCATGACAATCAACGTTATAAGGCATTGTATGTACAGTTGAAGTCTGAAGTTTACATACACCTTAGCCAAATACATTTAAACTCAGTTTTTCACAATTCCTGACATATAATCCTAGTAAAAATTCCCTGTCTTAGATCAGTTAGGATCACCACTTTATTTTAAGAATGTGAAATGTCAGAATAATAGTAGAGAGAATGATTTATTTCAGCTTTTATTTCTTTCATCACATTCCCAGTGGGTCAGACGTTTACATACACTCAATTAGTATTTAGTAGCATTACCTTTAAATAGTTTAACTTGGGTCAAACGTTTCAGGTAGCCCCCCACAAGCTTCCCACAATAAGTTGGGTGAATTTTGGCCCATTCCTCCTGACAGAGCTGGTGTAACTGAGTCAGGTTTGTATGCCTCCTTGCTCGCACACGCTTTTTCAGTTCTGCCCATACATTTTATATGGGATTGAGGTCAGGGCTTTGTGATGGCCACTCCAATACATTGACTTTGTTGTCCTTAAGCCATTTTGCCACAACTTTGGAAGAATGCTTGGGGTCATTGTCCATTTGGAAGACGCATTTGAGACCAAGCTTTAACTTCTTGACTGATGTTTTGAGATGTTGCTTCAATTTATCCACATCATTTTCCTACCTCATGATACCATCTATTTTGTGAAGTGCACCAGTCCCTCCTGCAGCAAAGCACCCCCACAACATGATGCTGCCACCCCGTTCTTCACGGTTGGGATGGTGTTCTTGGGCTTGCAATCTTCCCCCATTTCCCTCCAAACATAACGATGGTCATTATGGTCAAACAGTTCTATTTTTGTTTCATCAGACCAGAGGACATTTCTCCAAAAAGTACGATCTTTGTCCCCATGTGCAGTTGCAAACGGTAGTCTGGCTTTTTTTATGGCGGTTTTGAACCAGTGGCTTCTTCCTTCCTGAGCGGCCTTTCAGGTTACGTCAATATAGGATTAGTTTTACTGTGGATATAGATACTTTTGTACCGGTTTCCTCCAGCATCTCACAAGGTCCTTTGCTGTTGTTCTGGGATTGATTTGCACTTTTTGCACCAAAGTACGTTCATCTCTAGGAGCTGAGTGGTCCCATGGTGTTTTTCCTTGCGTACTATTGTTTGTACAGATGAATGTGGTACCTTCAGGCATTTGGAAATTGCTCCCAAGGATGAACCAGACTTGTAGACGTCTACAATTTTTTTCTGAGGTCTTGGCTCAATTCTTTTGATTTTCTCAAGCAAAGAGGCACTGAGTTTGAAGGTAGGCCTTGAAATACATCCACAGGTACATTCCACTACATCACCGGATTCCTGCCGCAAGCTCTGGACCATTACACCGGATCTTGGCAGTTAGCTAGTTGCTATTGTGGCTAACGCCCTTGTCCAGAAGCATGCACCAGTTAGCCTCTAGCTAGGCCCATCTCCCAGCTAGCAAACGAAGTACACCAACTACAACACTTCTCTTGCCAATTGGCCTGGACCCTTTGTCGACACGGAGCCCCGCCGATCCATCACGGGGCTCCAGCAGCTGGTCTGCTGATGTAACTCGGCTGATGTGCTCTGAACCGGCCTCTGCGTCGTGGATGTTTAGTGATGATCCATCTGCTAGCTCCCTGAACGCCGTGTCTCCCGCTCGCTCAACGTAGTAATCGACTACTGAACTGTTCCCTGTCTCATCTAGTGTTGCTTATTGGACCCTATGATCACTCGGCTACACAGCCGATGCCTGCTGGACTGTCCAGTCACACGAACCGGAACCCCCCAACAGTGGCTAGCCAGCTAACTAGCTGCTAGCTAGTAGTCAGTTAGCCACTGTTAGCGGTCATCTGCTAACCTTAGCCTAGTCAACTCCTGCCAGTTTGCACAGCGCGATTCAACCCAGAGCATACTGGACTGCTTTTTATCCACCAAATCTCCATATTTCTGGATTCCTACTGCAAGCTCTGAACCTTTTCATCTGGATCAGCGCAGCTAGCTAGCTGCTATCCGAGTGGCTACTCCTGGCTAACGTCCTGAAGCAAGCACCAGTTGGCCGGGAACTAGCCTCGTGCTAGGCCCATCTCCCGGCTAGCTGAGGTTGTCCATCAGCCACTCATTGGGCTACAATACCTATTTTGCCAATTGTCCTGGACCCCTTTTACTGCTGACATGGAGCCCCGCCGATCCATCACGACTGGTTTACCGACGTAATCCGCCCAAGGGGGTTTCAACAGGCTCCTCCGTCGCGACGAACCCTGAAGGCCCATCCGCTAGCTTTCTAGAGCATATCGGACAGTTAGCTGAAGAGGTTCATCAGCCAATTTCTTAGGCTACAATACCTATTTTGCTAATTGGCCTGGACCCTTTTACTACCTACACGGAGCACTGCTGATCCATCACAACTGGTCTGCCAACGTTACAGTCCGAGGGGGCTACAACAAACACTTTCATCACGACGTCCCCCTAAGGCCCTTCTGCCAGCCCCGGCCCGCTAGCTGTCTGAATCGCATGTCTGCAGCTCGCCTAGCTACTCACTGGTCTCTATGATCACTCGGCTGCGCATGCCTCTTCCCAATTTCAATATGCCTTGTCCATTGCTGTTTTGGTTAGTGATTATTGTCTTATTTCACTGTAGAGCCTCCAGGCCTGCACAATATGCCTTAGCTAGCCCTTTTGTTCCACCTCCCACACATGCGGTGACCTCACCTGGTTTAAATGGTGTCTCTAGAGACAAAACCTCTCTCATCGTCACTCAATGCCTAGGTTTACCTCCACTGGATTCACATCCTACCATACCCTTGTCTGTATATTATGCCTTGAATCTATTCTTCCGCTCCCAGAAACCTGCTCCTTTTACTCTCTCTTCCGAACACACTAGATTACCAGTTCTTACAGCCAGTTCCAGTTCACAACAAAGCATCCTTCACTCATGCTGCCAAACAAACCCTCGTAAAACTGACTATCCTACCGATCCTTGACTTCGGCGATGTCATTTACAAAATAGCCTCCAACACTCTATTCAACAAATTGGATCTAGTCTTTCACAGTGCCATCCGTTTTGTCACCAAATCCCTATATACTACCCACCACTGCGACCTGTATGCTCTCGTTGGCTGACCCTCGCTTCATATTCGTTGCCAAACCCACTGGCTCCAGGTCATCGATAAGTCTTTGCTAGGTAAATCCCCGCCTTATCTCAGCTCACTGGTCACCATAGCAGCATCCACCCGTAGTAGACGCTCCAGCAGGTATATTTCACTGGTCACCCCCAAAATCAACTCCTCCTTTGGCCGCCTTTCCTTCCAGTTCTCTGCTGCCAATGGACTGGAACGAATTGCAAAAAGCACTGAAGCTGGAGACTCATATCTCCCTCACTAACTTTAAGCATCAGCTGTCAGAGCAGCTCACAGATCATTGCACCTGTACATAGCCCATCTGTAAATAGCCCATCCAACTACCTCATCCCCATATTGTTATTCATTTTTTTGCTCCTTTGCACCCCAGTATCTCGACTTGCACATTCATCTTCTGCACACCAATCGCTGTGTTAATTGCCAAATTGTAATTACTTCGCCACTACGGCCTATCTATTGCCTTACCTCCCTAACCTCATTTGCACACACTGTATATAGATTACTTTCTATTGTGTTATTGACTGTACATTTGTTTATTCCATGTGTAACTCTGTGTTGTTATTGTCGCACTGCTTTGCTTTATCTTGGCCAGATCACAGTTGTAAATGAGAACTTGTTCTCAACTGGCCTACCTGGTTATATAAAGGTGAAGTAACTTTTAAAAAACACCTCCAATTGACTGAACTGATGTCAATTAGCCTAACAGAAGCTTCTAAAGCTATGACATTCATTTTCTGGAATTTTCCAAGCTGTTTAAAGGCACAGTCAACTTAGTGTATGTAAACTTCTGACCCACTGGAATTGTGATACAGTGAATTATAAGTTAAATAATCTGCCTGTAAACAATTGTTGGAAAAATTACTTGTTTCATGCATAAAGTAGATGTCCTAACCAACTTGCCAAAACTATAGTTTGTTAACAAGAAACTTGTGGAGTGGTTGAAAAACGAGTTTTAATGACTCCAACCTAAGTGTATGTAAACTTTCTACTTCAACTGTACATACAGTAGCTMACACAAATTGTTATCCAATGTTATGTATTATGTGATTGACTTACAGCAAAGAGAGGAATTGGAAATAGAAAACACAACCAATTACTGTACTGTACCTTTCACTTCCAGTTTGCATTCACATTGCTTTGTTCCATACTCGTTGATGATCTTGCAGGTGTACACTCCTGTGTCCAACTTCTGAGGTGAGTTGATGGTCATTTCAAAAGTGCCGTCCTCAGTCTCACACACGGTGTGGCGCAAGTCTGTCTTTATCGTCATCCTGTCCCTCAGCCTGAACCAAGGGAGAGTTCTACGTTTTGCAATGTTTCCAGATGTATTACAATGTACTGTGAACTACAGTACATTGGTTTCATAAAGGTAACATGTAAATGTATTACAGAAACCTAGCAACCATTGTCTTGCCAATGTGAACCTTGACAACGTGGAGCATGCACAAAACACTAATGACAAGATATGTGTGACTAGTGTTTCTCAATATTAACAATATCCCTTATATGTTACAGCAGGCTTAAAGTGGAACTGATAGCGTTTTAACTACTTTGCACATATGAAACAAAAAGACAATCATAATATCAGTCAAAAATATCAAATTCCCAGTTTATGCTTAAGGAACAACTTGATAAGAGGTTTTGAAAATAGCTTCTATTTGACTCAAAATTCCATGACGTACAGTAAGGCATTGTTGACAGAATAGATGTTCAATGCAAGATTAACATAATTCAGCAATAATAATATAATTTACATTTCTTGGTAGTCCAAAACATATTGCTATCAGGTTGTAAATCACAGCTGGCCTGGTAGATTGTTTGCTGCCGCCACCCACACCGTTTCAGTTTCAATGATTCAATATTTTGAAAAAAAATACTGTAAGACTAGGAATGTCAATACAATCAAACTAGCAAGGGCAATGATCACAAGTCAGTCATTACGTGGCTAATAGGCTAGTGCATGTGTCTAACACAAGGCTTAAAGGCCGAATAGGAGACAGAAGCACGCAGCAGAGGGAAAGTGTACAGACACATGCCACAGTCTGTTACACGGAGGGGAACAGGGGAACCAAAGAACAGACTCAGACGAAGAAACTGTGATGAAGTAACCAAGGTATTTATTGGAAGATGGAGTCCAGGTCAGGGGAAGCTCAGGCGGGTTGCTGGACATCAGGTGCTGAGGCTGGATGGAGTGAGAGGGGTTGAGATAGGGTAAGCAGGTCCGGGGGGAATCCAAGGGAGAAGTAGAGTGGGGGATCCAGGACAGAGTAACAGGTTGATGAGACGTGGAACAGGAGACAAAGACCAGAGTCAGAGCAGGCAGAACTGTAGTAGATAGGAAAACAGCGTCAGGCAGGGAAACAGACGGACTGGGAGGCACCCAGCAGCGCTCCTCAGGCCCGTATCCCTCCCAGTCCACCAGGTACTGCCAGCCGCAACCCCGACGGCGCACATCCACAAGCCGCCAGACGGTATGAGCCGAGGGGCTGGAGGAGCTGCTGCAGGAGGAGACAGGTTTAATCAGGGACACATGGAAGGTGGGGTGGATCATAAGTGAGTCTGGGAGTTTCAGGTGCACAGCAGAGGGGTTAATGACACGGTCGATTTCAAAGGGACCAATGAAGCGGGGGGAAAGTTTCTTTGATGCTACCTTCAATGAGAGCCATACCTTTTGACCCTGGGTATAGACTGGAGCTGAGGCCCGGCGACGGTTGGCTTGGGACTGGGTCCTCAGCACAGGCCTTCCTCCAGGTACGGTGACAACAGTGCAGATGGTCCTGGACAGAGGGAACCGCAACCTCAACCTCTTGGGCGGGGAACAAGGGGGGGGTGGTAACCCAGAGCGCACTCGAAGGGTGACATACCTGATGAGGTGTTGGTGAGGGTATTGTGGACATATTCAACCCAGGGTATCTGAGTGCTCCAGGAGGAAGGGTTAGCAGAAGTCACCCAGCGTAGGGCAGTCTCCATCTCTTGGTTGGCCCGTTCGTTCTGGCCGTTGGTCTGGGGGTGATATCCAGAAGAAAGACTGACATTGATACCAAGAGCTGAACAGAAGGATCTCCATACCTAGGAGGTAAACTGGGGTCCTCTGTCGGAAACAATGTTAGTGGGGATGCATGTAGACGAAATACATGGGATACTAACAGGTCCGCAGTCTCTCTGGAGGACGGTAGCTTGGAGAGCGGAATGAAGTGAGCCATTTTGGAAAACCTGTCAATAATGGTGAGGATGACGGAGTTACCGTTAGATGGGGGGAAGGCCAGTGATGAAGTCCAGAGCTATGTGTGACCAGGGGCGACTGGGTATAGGAAGAGGGCGGAGCAGACTGGAAGTGGGTTTAGTGAAGGTTTTGTTCCGGGCACAAACCGTACAGGCTGAGACACACTCCCAGACATCTCTCTCCATGGTGGGCCACCAAAAGCGCTGACGCAGGAAGGCGATGGTCCGTTTCATACCATGGTGACAGGTGAGGTGGGTAGAATGGCACCACTGAAGAACATCAGAGCGAACACAATCTGGAACAAACAGAGCATTACTAGGATCGTTACCAGGGTCAGCCTGGTTCTGCTGAGCCTGGAGGATAAGAGACTTGATCTCCCAGGTGACGACGGCAACAATGCAGGTGGATGGCACAATGGCTTCTGGCTTGGTACCCGTGTTGTCGGTGGTGAACTGGCGAGAGAGGGCTTCAGGCTTGGTATTCTTCGAACCAGGGCGATAAGTGAGTGTGAAATTGAATCTACCGAAGAACAAGGCCCACCTGGCTTGCAGGGAGGTCAGACGTTTGGCGGTCTGGATGGTTTTTATGGTCAGTCCACACGATGAAGGGGGTTACAGTGCCCTTCAGTCAGTGACGCCATTCCTCCAGAGCCAGCTTAACTGCCAGGAGTTTCTGGTTACCGATGTCAAAGTTCCTCTCAGCAGGTGAGAGCTTACGGGAAAAGAACGAACATGGGTGAACATTCTGATCAGAGGGGGAACGTTGAGACAGAACAGCACCTACGACGGTGTCAGTGGAGTCCACCTCCACGATGAACTAGAGTTCTGGGACGGGCTGAGTAAGGACCGGAGCGGAGGTGAAGCGACGCTTGAGTTCCAGGAAAGCTGCCTCTGCCTCAGGAGTCCAGTGGAACGGAGTGGAGGTGAGAGTGGTGAGAGGTGCTGCTAGACGGCTGTAGCTGCGGATGAAACATCTGTAAAAATGTGCAAACCCCAGGAAACGCTGTAGCTGCTTCAGGTTGGAGGGCGCAGGCCACTCTGTGACTGCCATGACCTTGGCGGGGTCCATACGTAACTGTCCCTGTGCAATAATATAACACAGGAAAGACACTGTGGCAGCATGGAACTCACATTTTTCAGCTTTAACAAAAAGCTTATTCTCCAACAGCCGTTGAAGAACTTGGTGACTGTGTTGCTGGTGAGCCTCAGGGTCCTTGAAAAAATCAGGATGTAATCTAAACAGACAAAAACGAATCGTCCAATCACATCCCTTAGCACGTCATTGACTAGTTCTGGAAAACATCAGGGGTGTTAGTAAGACCAAAAAGCATTACCAAATACTCAAAGTGACCCGGTGGTGTGTTGAACGCAGTTTTCCACTCGTCCCCCTCTCTTATGCAGACAAGGTGGTAGGCATTCCGGAGGTCGAGTTTGGTAAACACCGTGGCACCATGGAGGGGGGMAAAAGCAGAACGGATGAGTGGCAAGGGGTACTTCTTAACAGTGATATTATTCAGTCCACGGAAGTCCATGCATGGCCTCAGTGACCTATCCTTCTTCTTCACAAAGAAAAACCCAGCACCCACCGAGGAGAAAGATGGCTTGATAAGTCCTGCAGCCAGAGAATCCTGGATGTAACTCTCCATAGCCTCTTGCTCGGGAAGAGAGAGGTTAAACAACTGGCTACTGGGGAGAGGAGCTCCAGGCTGGAGGTCAATGGCGCAGTCGTATGGCCGATGAGGCGGAAGCAACAGGGCGTGGTGCTTGCTGAAGACAAGATTGTGATACTCGGTAGGAACTGATGACAGCTCCGGAGGTTCTGGAATGAACTGAGGCACAGACAAGGCAGGGGGAAGGGCAGAATGTAAACAATTATAGTGACAAAATGAATCCCAACTGGTTACCTTTCTGGCGGTTCAGTCAACCTGTGGGTTGTGTAGCTTTAACCATGGATGGCCAAGAACTAGGGGAGAGTAAGGACAGTCGATTATGTGGAAACTGATATTTTCCTGGTGATTTCCAGAAAGACGCAGGATGACAGGGATGGTTCTCTCACAGACACGGGCGAGGAGCTTTCCATTGATAGCGCTGGCATCAAGATGTGAATCGAGTGGAACAGTGTCCAGGCCCAAATGGTTAACGACACCCCGGTCCAGGAAGTTCTCGTCGGCGCCCGAATCGATGAGAACAGACAGAGGAAAAGCCTGGCTCCACCACACAAGGTTTCCTTCAAGCAGGGGTCTGGGGGAAGATGGGCAGGCGATTTGGTTCAACAGTATATCCCCCACTACTGCTGAGCCCCCTCTTTTGCTGGACACAGGGAACAAGGAGAAAAATTGACCAACCTGGCCACAGTATAGGCAGCTCCTAGTGCAGATTCGTCGCTGCCTGTCCTCTGGAGAGAGACGGGCCGCGGCCGAGCTGCATGGGTTCAGGATCTGGACGAGCCTGGGGATGGGATGCAGTCGGAGAAGGAGAGCAAGGCACTGAAGCAGATGTTATGGTACATGCAACCTTATCTACCCTCTCCCTCCGACGCTCACGGAGACGGTAGTCGATGCGGATAGCGAGAGAGATGAGTTCATCAAGTCTATCAGGCTCATCCCTGGACACCAACTCACCCTTGAGGGTCTCAGTGAGCCCGTTCCAGAATGCTCCCTGAAGGGCCTCCTCATTCCAGCCACTCTGAGGCGAGGGTGCAAACCTCACATGCCATCTCAGCAACACTATGGGGGCCTTGACGGAGGGACAAGTGTCGTTTAGCGGCATCCTTACCGCGGACTGGGTGGTCGAAGACTTTCTTCATCTCCTCCTTGAATCTGGAGTAGGAGAAGCAGATGGGGGACTGTCTCTCCCACACCGCCGTGGCCCAGGAAAGGAAATATTGCCCTGTTCGCTAGCATAAGAGTAGGGCTGTTGCTCAAATAGTAGTGAACATTGTACTAAAAAGGCTCTGCAAGCTCCGAGGTTGCCATCGTAGTGCTCGGGAGTCGGAACAAATGGCTCTCGGGGAGGAGAAGAAGGACTTGGGACTGGTTGTGAGCTATGGGCGAAGGTTCGACCCTGTAGGTCAGACAGTCTCCGGTGAAAACTCCTTGATGTGCTCCAGAAGGGCTTTCAGGGCTTGGTCATGTTGCTCGAGCAGGGCGCCTTGGCCAGCGAGAGTCTGCTGGGTTCTTGGCCAGATCGTACTGTTACGCGGAGTGGAACAGGGAAATCCAAGAGCAGACTCAGACGAGGAAACTGGGATGAAGTAACCAAGGTATTTATTTACAGGGGGAAGATGGAGTGCAGGTCAGGGGATGCTCGGGAGGGTTGCTGGAGATCAGGTGCGGAGGCTGAGGCTGGAGCGAGAGGGTTTGAGACAGGGTAAGCAGGTCCGGGGTGGAATCCAAGGGAGTAGTAGAGTGGGGGATCCAGGACAGATAACACAACAGTGTTGCCGACGACACAACAGTGGTAGGCCTAATCACAGACAACGATGAGACAGCCTATAGGGAGGAGGTCAGAGACCTGGCAGTGTGGTGTCAGGATAGCAGCCTCTCCCTCAACGTGATCAAGAAAACAGAGATGATCGTAGACTACAGGAAAAGGAGGGCCGAGCACGCCCCCATTCTCATCGACGAGGCTGTAGCGGAGCAGGTTGAGAGCTTCAAGTTCCTTGGTGTCCACATCACCAACAAACTGTTATGGTCCAAACACAACAAGACAGTCATGAAAAAGGGCACGACAACACCTATTCAGGAGATGGAAAAGATTTGGCATTGGTCCGCCAAACCGCTCTTCTTAACACCCACCCGCACCAATGTGTTGGAGGAAACATCGTTCAATTGACGACCAAAGTCAGCCTGCAGACGCACTGGCCCCCACTAGGAGTTGCTAAAACGCAATGACGAAAGTAAAGCCCCCCAGGCCCTAACAACGCTGGGCCAATTGTGCACCGCCCTATTGGTCTCCCGGTCACGGCCAGATGTGTCACAGCCTGGGATCGAACCCGGGTCTGTAGTGATGCCTCAACGCAGTGCCTTTGACCGCTGCGCCACTCTGTAGGCTCAGGGCCATATTTATTCATAATAAAACAATGGCCAGTTTGGGTCGCAGTTGCACATTAAAAAACAAAACAAATAGGCTATGTCTGGTCCGCGAGTTTTTTATTTTTTTATATGGCCCGTGCACTGATTGAGTTTGACACCCCTGAGCTAGAGTATTTATGTATGTAACTAGCTATTTATTTATCAAGCTAAAAAGATGCCACCTAACGTTAGCTAGCTAGCTAGCTACCTAGCTGCTGGGAGGATGTCATGTCATTGGAGGAGTGGGTGAGTGACCGACTTTTCCCCCTCATATCGTTTTTCGTTGGCTACAGCTAGAGACACTGCAGGTGTGGTGTTTGGTTAGCTAGCAAGATATGGCTAGCTTGCTACGCTGAACTTGAATGACTGTTATACACAGTTAGCATATCTCTTAGTTGTCAATCAAATGTATTTGGCATCGAGCAAATGGGTGGGCAGGCAGGCAAGTTCCCATTCAGTTGTCAAAACGTGGGTTGGTACATTCATGCATTGGCAGGCAAGCTGCAGAACAACGAGCAGGCTACTATTCCCAATTGTTTATCAGTGCAATTTTGACAGCCAACTAGCTGAAAAAGTTTGAAATCTCTAATGTTCCCTTGTTATATTTTAGCTGATCTCGCTCTGGCTAGCATTTGTTTTTGATCTTTTTGTTGTTAACGTGCATAGGTAACTGAAGGAGAGAGAGCATACCTTTTCATGGTTGTTTGTGAAGTTTCCAAATGTAAGAGGACTGCAGTGGTATTCACATAAATGCAGAAATCCATTTAGGTGCATTTTGTGGCTTTCGGGCGAATGCGTTCTAATGATCTGTTGCTACTGCAACAGCGTGACTTTCCAGTCCAGTTCAAAGTGAATGATGGCAGGCCCGTGCGGCAAATGGCTTCTTTGCATATAGGCGTACTATAGCTCTGATTGGCTATGGCTATGGCACCGGTGTCACGAATATCACCGAAGGTGGCTCCCCTTCCTGTTCGGGTGGCGCTCGGCGGTCGTCGTCGCCGGTCTACTAGCTGCCAACGATCCCTTTTTCCTTTTCGTTTGTTTTTGTCTAATTGGTTTCACCTGTTCCATGTTGGGTATTTGGGATGGGTACTATTTAAGTTCGTTTAGCCCGCTTGTGTTTGTGCGGGCTTGTTGTTATTGTACGTAGGAGGTGTATTGTTGATTTTGGGTTTTCGCTGTCCGGTTTATGTAACAGTGGTCTTGGGTTGTGTTTGCGCCTGTGTTTTGGCTTCACCCATTTTTGTACCTGTTCCTGTTTACTGTGGACATTAAAGCGTTTTTTCCCGTGAAACTTCTACTCTCTGCGCCTGACACCATACCCATCATTCTCCTGACGTTACAACCGGTCTGCGTGGACTCCTGTCCTGGACAGATGTTTTTATTCAGTTTTATTTACTGCAGTGTCTATTGATTTTGCAAACGTACGGCCGCTTTCCCACTCTATATTGCTGTAGAATTTTCACAAATGCCTTACTATACGTCATTCCCAAAAATTCTATGAATTTATGAAAGCTTCTCAAAAATTGTTTTTGTTAAAGTGTCATATTCTTCCTGGTGGTGTATATGAACAGATTTTAATAAGATTTCATCTGGCTAAAATGCTGTCAGTTCCACATTAAACAAATAGGAATGAGTTGAGGATTTGATGGAGTCAGGAAACCTACCAATAAAGCATGGGTTTGGGCTGCCCACTTATTCGGACAGACATGGTGACCTGTTGCCCTTCAATGACCGCTTGATCATTCATAGTTACCTGTTAAAAAGGATGATGGGCCATTTTGAAATTGGAGCAGAGAACACAGACTAATTTCCATGCTGTAACTTATTAAAATGTAAACTACACTATTTGGAACATCCAATGCATGCTGGGTGAGGTGAATCACCATACGCAGTGCCTTCAGATTTAGTTAGAAGCAATTTATAGATTCAATCAATTTCCAGTGTATTGCAATACCAATACATTTTTTTTAACAAAATATAGTTGCAAAATACCAAACTGATCCCTTGCCCCAAGTTTACCACATCAAGGTCCTACAGTATAATGGAAAGTCAACGAAAGCCAGGTGATATGCACCAGAGAACCAGCGTTATAGAGTCTCACCTGGAAGGCAGGAGGCTCCTTGAATCGAGTGTCAATTATCTTCCTGGGCTCTGGGCTTCCAAAGTCCATGCCTTCCTCCAGTGGGCTGAGGTACTCTTCATCAGATGTGATAGGGCTGCTGATGTCCCTAGGAACACAAATGGTCCCCTGGAGCTCCTGTATAGGCTCTGTCAAATACACATTATAATCAGATAAAGAATAGAATAGAAAATATACTTGATTTTCCATGTTGTGATCACAGTATCTGGAGAACCCACCTCCGAAGGTGAACAAGGCTTTACTTTTATTGTGTCACAGTTAAATGTCATTAAGAAATGTGGAATCCAGTCCAAAAAAACGGATATAATGAAGAAATGGTGGGTCAACCATGAATAGTAAACATAGAAAGGTTTTGCTCTTTCTCAATTCAATGTGCTTTATTGGCATGGGAGACATATGTTAACATTGCCAAAGCAAGTGAAGCAGATCATATACAAAAGTGAAATAAACAATAGAAATGAACAGTAAACATTACTCTCACAGAAGTTCCAAAAGAATAAAGACATTTCAAATGTCATATTATGTACAGTATATATACAGTGTCATAACGATGTGCAAATGGTTAAAGTACAAAAGGGAAAATAAATAGACATGGGTTGTATTAACAATGGTGTTTGTTCTTCACTGGTTGCCTTTTTCTTGTGACAAACAGGTCACAAATCGTGCTGCTGTGATGATACAATGTGGTATTTCACCCATTAGACATGGGAGTTTATCAAAATGGTGTTTGTTTTTAAATTCTTTGTCGATCTGTGTAATCTGAGGGAAATATGTGTCTCTAATATGATAATACATTTTGCAGGAGGTTAAGAAGTGCAGCTCAGTTTCCACCTCATTTTGTGGGCAGTGTGCACATAGCCTGTCTTCTCTTGACAGCCAGGTCTACTGCGGCCTTTCTCAATAGCAAGGCTATGCTCACTGAGTCTGTACATCGTCAAAGCTTTCCTTAAGTTTGGGTCAGTCACAGTGGTCAGGTATTCTGCCACTGTGTACTCTCTGTTTAGGACCAAACAGTGCCTCCGTTTTTTTATTTGCTCCGTTTGCTCCGTTTTTTTGTTAATTCTTTCCAATGTGTCAAGTTATTATCTTTTTGTTTTCTCATGATTTGTTTGGGTCTAATTGTGTTGCTGTCCTGGGGCTCTGTGGGGTCTGTTTGTGTTTGTGAACAGAGCCCCAGGACCAGCTTGCTTAGGGTACTCTTCTCCAGGTTCATCTCTCTGTAGGTGATGGCTTTATTATGGAAGGTTTGGGAATCCTTTTAGGTGGCTGTAGAATTTAGCATATATTTTCTGGATTTTGATAATTAGCGGTTATCGGCCTGATTCTGCTCTGCATGCATTATTTGGTGTTTTATAGTGTACACAGAGGATATTTTTTTGCAGAATTCTGCATGCAAAGTCTCAATTGGTGTTTGTCCCATTTTGTGAATTCTTGGTTGGTGAGCAGACCCCAGACCTCACAACCATAAAGGGCAATGCGTTCTATAACTGATTCAGGTATTTTTAACCAGATCCTAATTGGTATGTCGAATTTTATGTTCATTTTGATGGCATAGAAGGCCCTTCTTGCCTTGTCTCTCAGATCGTTCACAGCTTTGTGGAAGTTACCTGTGGTGCTGATGTTTAGGTCAAGGTATGTATAGCTTTTTTTGTGTGCTCTAGGGCAACGGTGTCGAGATAGAATTTGTATTTGTGGTCCTGGCGACTGGACCTTTATTGGAACACCATTCTTTTGGTCTTACTGAGATTTGCTGTCAGGGCCCAGGTCTGGCAGAACCTGTGCAGAAGATCTAGGTGCTGCTGTAGGCCCTCCTTGGTTGGTGACTGAAGCACCAGATCATTAGCAAACAGTAGACATTTGACTTCAGATTCTAGTAGGGTGAGGCGGGGTTCGCAGACTGTTCTAGTGCCCTCGCCAATTCGTCGATATGTTGAAGAGGGTGGGGCTTAAGCTGCATCCCTGTCTCACGCCAATGCCATGTGGGAAGAAATGTGTGTTTTTTCTTGCCAATTTTAGCCGCACACGTGTTGTTTGTGTACACCACTTTCCATCAATTTGTATAGCAGACCCTTTGAGTCAATGGCTTTTTTTTGTTTTTTTGTTTGTTTGTCAATTAGGGTGTGCAGGGTGAATACGTGGTCTGTCGTACGATAATTTTGTAAAAAGCTAATTTTACATTTACTCAGTACATTGTTTTCACTGAGAAAATGTATGAGTCTGCTGTTAATGATAATTCTGAGGATTTTCCCAAGGTTGCTGTTGACGTATATTCCACGTTAGTTATTGGGGTCAAATTTGTCTCCACTTTTGTGGATTGGGGTGATCAGTCCTTGGTTCCAAATATTGGGGAAGATGTCAGAGGTAAGGATGATGTTAAAGAGTTTAAGTATGGCCATTTGGAATTTGTTGTCTGTATATTTTATAATTTCATTGAGGATACCATCAACACCACAGGCCTTTTTGGGTTGGAGGGTTTTTATTTTGTCCTGTTCATTCAAGGTAATTGGATAATCCAGTGGGTTCTGGTAGTCTTTAATAGTTGATTCTAAGATTTGTATTTGATCATGTACAAAAGAAGTCGGAAGTTTACATACACTTAAGTTGGAGTCATTAAAACTTGTTTTTCAACCACTCCACAAATTTCTTGTTAACAAACTATAGATTTGGCAAGTCGGTTAGGACATCTACTTTGTCCATGACACAAGTCATTTTTCCAACAATTGCTTACAGACAGATTATTTCACTGTGTCACAATTCCAGTGGGTCAGAAGTTTACATACACCAAGTTGACTGTGCCTTTAAACAGCTTGGGAAATTCCATAAAATTATGTCATGGCTTTAGAAGCTTCAGCTAGGCTAATTGACATAATTTTAGTCAATTGGAGGTGTACCTGTGAATGTATTTCAAGGCCTACCTTCAAACTCAGTGGCTCTTTGCTTGACATCATGGTAAAAATTAAAAGAAATCAACCAAGACCTCAGATAAAAAATTGGAGACCTCCACAAGTCTGGTTCATCCTTGGGAGCAATTTCCAAATGCCTGAAGTTACCACGTTCATCTGTACAAACAATAGTACGCAAGTATAAACACCATGGGACCGCTCAGCCGTCATACCGCTCAGGTAGGAGACGCATTCTGTCTCCTAGAGATGAACGTACTTTGGTGCGAAAAGTGCAAATAAATCCCAGAACAACAGCAAAGGACCCAGTAAAGATGCTGGAGGAAACAGCTACAAAAGTATCCACAGTAAAACGAGTCCTATATTGACAGAACCTGAAAGGCCGCTCAGCAAGGAAGAAGCAACTGCTCCAAAACCACCATAAAAAAAGCCAGACTACGGTTTGCAACTGCACATGGGGACAAAGATTGAAGTTTTTGGAGAAATGTCCATTGGTCTGATGAAACAAAAATAGAACTGTTTGGCCATAATGACCATCGTTATTTTGGGAGGAAAAAGGGAACACCATCCCAACAGTGAAGCACTGGAGTGGCAGCATCATGTTGTGGGGGTGCTTCGCTGCAGGAGGGACTGGTGCACTTCACAAAATAGATGGCATCATGAGGTAGGAAAATGATGTGGATATATTTAAGCAACATCTCAAGACATCAGTCAGGAAGTTAATGCTTTTTCACAAATGGGTCTTCCAAATGGACAATGACCCCAAGCATACTTCCAAAGTTGTGGCAAAATGGCTTAAGGACAACAAAGTCGAGGTATTGGAGTGGCCATCACAAAGCCCTGACCTCAATCCCATAGAAAATGTGTGGGCAGAACTGAAAAAGCGTGTGCGTTAAAGGAGGCCTACAAACCTGACTCAGTTACACAAGCTATGTCAGGAGATATGGGCCAAAATTCACCCAACTTATTGTGGGAAGCTTGTAGGGGACTACCTGAAACGTTTGACCCAAGTTAAACAATTGAAAGGTAATGCTACTATGGGGCCTACCTGGTGGCGCAGTGGTCTAGGGCACTGCATCGCATTGCTAGCTGCGCCACCAGAGTCTCTGGGTTTACGCCCAGGCTCTGTCGCAGCCAGCCGCGACCGGGGGGTCCGTGGGGCGACGCACAATTGGCCTAACGTCGCCCGGGTTAGGGAGGGTTTAGCCGGTAGGGATATCCTTGTCTCATCGCGCAGTGCTCGCTAACCAAGGGGGCCAGGTGCACGGTGTTTCATTGGTGCGGCTGGCTTCCGGGTTGGAGGCGCGCTGTGTTATGAAGCAGTGCGGCTTGGTTGGGTTGTGCTTCGGAGGACGCACGGCTTTCGACCTTCGTCTCTCCCGAGCCCGTACGGGAGTTGTAGCGATGAGACAAGATTGTAATTACTAGCGATTGGATACCACGAAAATTGGGGAGAAAAGGGGTGAAATTAAAATAAAAAAWAAWAAAAAAGTAATGCTACTAAATACTAATTGAGTGTATGTAAACTTCTGACCCACTGGGAATGTGATGAAAGAAATAAAAGCTGAAATAAATCCTTCTCTCTACTATTATTCTGACATTTCACATTCTTAAAATAAAGTGGTGATCCTAACTGACCTAAGACAGGGAATTTTACTCGGATTAAAATGTCAGGAATTGTGAAAAACTGATTTTAAATATATTTGGCTAAGGTGCATGTAAACTTCCGACTTCAGCGGTATATCTTTTTGCTGTTTGTTCTTTGTTATAGAGCCAAAAAGATTGGATGGATACATCTTCATTTTGGATAGATAATTATTTGTGTTGTTTAGTGTTTTCACATTTTCCCAGAAGTGGTTAGAGTTTGGATTCTTCATTGCATTGATCTGATTTCTGACGTGCTGTTCCTTCTTTTTCCGTAGTGTATTTCTGTATTGTTTTAATGATTCACCATAGTGAAGGCATAGACTCAGGTTTTCTGGGTCTATATGTTTTTCGATGGACAGGTTTCTCTGTTTCTTTCTTTGGTTTTTGCATCAAACCATTTATCATTGTTGTTCATTTTCTTCGGTTTTCTGTTTGAAATTCTTAGATTTGACAGGGACACTGAGACGTCAAATATATTGTTTTGATGTTCTACTGCCAAGTTCACACCTTCACTATTACAGTGGAATGTTTTGTCCAGGAAGTTGTCTAAAAGGGATTGAATTTGTTGTTGCCTAATAGTTTTTTGGTAGGTTTCCACACTACATTCCTTCCATCTATAGCATTTCTTAATATTACTCAGTTCCTTTGGCTTTGATGCCTCATGATTGAGTATTGCTCTGTTCAAGTAGACTGTGATTTTGCTGTGATCTGATAGGGGTGTCGGTGGGCTAACTGAACGCTCTGAGAGACGCTAGGTTGAGTTATAGGTGTACCTACCATAGGAGTCCCCTCGAAGCCTACCATTGACTATGTACATTCCCAGGGTGTGACAGAGCTGCAGGACTTGTGACCCGTTTTTGTTGGTTATGATGTCATAGTTGTGCCTTCCCTCCCCCAAGCATATGGGGGAGGGAATGCTGTCACCTCCAGGCAGGTGTTTGTCCTCCTGTGTGCTGAGGGTGTCAGGTTCTTGTCCGGTTCTGGCATTTAGGTCGCCACAGACTAGTACATGTCCCTGGGCCTGGAAATGACTGATTTCCCCCTCCAGGATGGAGTAGCAGTCTTCATTAAAGTATGGGGATTCTAATGGGGGGGATATAGTTAGCACACAGGATGAAAATTTTCTCTGTTAAGATAATTTCCTTTTGAATATCTAGCCAATTGTAAAATGTTCCTCTTTTGATGAATTTAATAGAGTGAGTTAGGTCTGCTCTATACCAAATTAGCATAGGCCCTGAGTCCCTTCCCTGTTTCACACCTGGTAGTTTGGTGGATGGGACTACCAGCTCTCTGTAACCTAGAGGGCAACCAGTGGGCCCGTCTCCTCTATCCCATGTTTCTTGTAGGATGACAATGTTTGTATTTCAGATTTATTTGATGAAGTCCAGGTTCTTGCTCTTTAGGCCAAAGGCAGAGGACCTCAAGCCTTGGATATTAAAGGATGAGATAGTGAAGGCTTTGTGTTCCATAAAGTGTCCAGTGTTGTTGGTCGTGTGGTTTGGCCTCAGGCCAGTAAATGTGAGCAGAACCTGCTGAGCAGAACCTGCTGAGCAGAACCTGCTGAGCAGAACCTGCTGAGCGTCTGGTACATTCCATTGGCTTGGGCTAGTGTAAGAGTGGGTGTTGATCCTTCTTGCCCGCTCCCGGCCTGGGCGTATGTGTGACTTCCATGTTCAGGCCCTCTTTGCGGGAGTGGGGGGCATGGGGTGAGCAGGAGGGCTGTCTCTTATACACATCTAGATGTGTATAAGAGACAGGGCCTAAATGGGGTGTGGGGATGGTTGACTGGGAGGGGGGGGGGGGGGTGGATTGGTTGGGGTGGGGGGGTGGATGTGGATGTGGCTGGTGGTGTTGTGGTCTGGATGTAGGCCCTCTCGGCATGGGTCCTTTATGTGTAGGTCCAGGGGGGGGCAACAGGTCTGGGAGAGCGTCTTGCTGTTCTGGGCAGGGTGTCTATTGATCTGGTGCTCCTGTGTGAAGTGTTTGAGAGCAATATCCTTTAGGGTCCTGGCGAAGGTGGGCCTGGTTGTAAAGGCTATTCAAGTCCAGGGTGGAGTGGTGGGCCAGGAAAACATTTGGTTTTGAGGTACAGTCACGGGTGGAGATAGCTTCTTCTACTTTCCCCAACGCACAAGTGTTTTTTTCAATCACTCCCTTCTGTGCTGTGGCCACCCTTTCCTGCTGTGTTCTCAGGTCGTCTGTGCCTCTGTGTATTATGTGGCTGGCTGACCCAGGAGGGCTATCAGGGTGGCTGAAAGGTGGGTGCTCAGAAGGGGTGGGATCCCTTGGGCTTGGGGTTCTTTGTCTGTCGCGCTGTGTTGTCGACGCTATGGTCAGGGTCTGGGGTGCACTGTTCTGCTGTGGTGTCGAGACTTTTGTCGGGACCTGAGGTGAGCCTTTCTGCTGGCTTCCCTGCAGGGGTGGCTACCTCTCTAATGGGTTGTTCTCTGTCACACACCACCCCCCTCAGCCTCTCCTCCAGCAGTCTGATCCTCTCCTCTAGTGCGCTGTTCTGCTCCTGCTCTTTCTCTTGTAGATGTTGTCTCACTACAGTCCAGAGTGCAGATATGTCTCTCTCCACCTCCTGCTCTCCAGGTCTAGTTAAGGGGGTGTTGTTGTGCTGGACTGTTGTCTGAGTCTGTCCTGACTGGAGTGTAATCACCTGCTGTTCCAGCTCCACCTGCCTTACCTCCAGCTGGGTGAATTTATTCCTCATTTCAATGAGGGAGTAGTACTCTGTGCTGGGAGGTTAACTTTCCGCTTGGGGTTGCTCGTCTGTGGGTTTATGTAATGAAGAGGTCTGGTCTGACCCGCTCGGGTTGGGGGTATCTTTCTCAAGGGAGAGCTTCTCCTGCTGAGCTATTTCTTTGGTGAAAGTCCAGCTGAAACTGTTGGCGGTTGCCCTGTACCAATACTGTTCCAGACTTAAAGAGATTTATATTAGCTGACTCAGAGTCCTCGTTGTCTAGTATCCTGAGTTTCTCTCTCTCTCTCTCTGAAATTAAATATTGGTAACTGTAAATATGAAAATATTCCAAGAGTGCATGTGAATTAGTGACAATGTAAATATGGTAAAAAGTAAATGCTGTGAAAAGGTCTCCTCCTACAACAACAGTATGCCAACACACTAAATGTGACTTGAATGCCCATGATGTGACATCTACAAAAAGAGTAGCGTTGCATATAGGAAGCAATAGCAAACAAAACCACGGCTGACATAAATGCTTAAGGATGAGTCATAACATTTGTACCTAAAACATATTTTGAATATTCTGTAACACTTTATAATTTATTTTTATTTTACCTTTATTTAACTAGGCAAGTCAGAAGAACATATTCTTATTTTCCGTAACGGCCTCAGAACAGTGGGTTAACTGCCGTGTTCAGGGGCAGAACGACAGATTTTTACCTTGTCAGCTCGGGGATTCGATCTTACAATCTTTCGGTTACAAATCCAACGCTCTAACCACTAGGCTACCTGCCGCCCAATAATAACTTGTATGTATTACCACTAATAAACTATGAATAAATAGGTATTTCATAATTACTTGTAAAAAAATAAATCAATACGTATAGGCTTATAAGCATTTCAATTCAGAAGTATGACATGGCTTAAAAAATATCTTTCATCAGGTTTATAATAACTTTCATGAATAAGCAGTAATAAACTATATATGAATTATTCATGAATATTCATTTCATTACTTGTAAACATAATCATGTATAAGCATGATAACCATTTAAATTCTTAAGTAATAATGTCTAATTTATTATACTGAATATTACATTTTCCCACCTTTTAAGTTAATAAAAATCTATCCAATTTTTATTCAGCAGGAATTCTCTTATTGGGTCATTTATGAGACCATATGGGACTTACACAGTCCTATATGTCTGAATGGGGACCATGTACAAAAGAGCTTTTTAAAGTACACATGACAAATKATGTACTATAATGCGTGCTTGTTAGCATTATCATGAGTGTTTTATTGTTAATCTCAGGTGTTAATGCTACTCCCTTATCATCCCTCTCTCTTACTCTTTTTCGCTCTCAAATACAAGCATTCATATTCTCATTCATTTGTACACTGTAAAAAATATGACCATCTTGATGGCTCTGGGAGCAAAAGGGTCTAAGTTTCTCATTTAAGTAAGATAAGTTCCAGATGCAATAATGAACTGAAAATGTTTGATGGTTGAATTTATACTTTAACTAGCCTATGCTTAATAATAAACAAGTTCATGATGTAATTTACCCTAGACAAGATGTTACTTGCGTCATATCTTAACAACAGTGGATTCATATTGAAAGGAAACCAGTGTGTCTTAACAATTTATTGGTTCAATTTAGCCTCCTAGTTGCTGTGGTAACTACTCAACTAAGTGAGTTGGCTCAACTGGAATATATTGCTTGAACACAATATATTGGAGAGAGGGAGGAAGAGAGGGAGGAAGAAAGAAAGAGAGAGAGAGAGAGRGAAATTATGAGAGGGTGAGGAAATAGCTTTATAAGGAAATAACAACGTACATACTTTTGAAATGACACTTTCTCTGGCAGGGCAAATGACAATGTCATCAATGTCATTCCACGGGTCAGTGGAGTGACAAAAATGTCCACATCATCCTTTAATTCACTTTTCTGAAATAGCCAAAGGAATTACACCCATCTAAAAAAAGGTTCCAAAGGAATTCCTATAGCCAAAGAACCCGTTTAGGTTCTAGACAGCACTTTTTTTTCCTAAGAGTGTAGAACGCAAAGGTTAGCAAAAGGCAGGTGCAATTCCCAGAGGCTAAAGCTCAGGTTACAATCTCCAGTACAAGGACATCAAGCAGACATAAGGTTGCAGGTAAGGGCCGGTAAATCAGAAGGTCTCTAACCTTCAGTACCACTTCTTGTTTAGTAATAACAAGGTATTAGTAAATCAACTTTAAGTAAAGGGTGACCCTAACCAATGCGATGTTGCAACTCATGCTTACCTGGTTTGATCGAAAGTGTGGCACTGCTAGATGTTTTCCCAGCCTCATTGGCAGCTGTCACACAGTACGTTCCAGCATCACTTGGCTTTGCACATTTGATGAGAAGTGAATAACGCTCTCCCTCCACTTTGATCCCATAGTTTGAGCTGTTTTGGATTTTGATATTGTCTCTCGTCCAGATAGCTAGATATGGACACAGACAAATAAGAGTTGAGGCGATATAAAAAATGTATTTGTGCTCAACAAACCGGAGTGAAGCTGGTGACTACATTCTTAGAAAAAAAGAGTTCCAAAATGGTTCTTCGGCAGTCCCCATTGGAGAACCCTTTCAACGAGAAATCCTTTTGGGTTGGAAACAGGTTTAACATCGATCCCAAAAGGGTTCAAAGGTTCTGCCATGGGGGCAGCCGATGACCCCTTTTCGGTTCTGGATATAAACTTTGTTATAAAGTGATACATAGATATAGAGATAGCTTGCCTTCTGGGGGAGGCATGCCAGCAATGATGACTCTCAGCAAGACCTCAGTGCCAGCAGTTACCACAGTGTCCTTAAGAGGAAACTCAAACATAGGGGCCTCCAAGGGGTCCTCTTCAGCAGACACGTAAGAGTCGTCTGAAGAATCTGCACAAATTACAAAACGTAATTACAAAGACATTCATGGCTGTGTTCAGAAATAAGGAATACTGATGAGATTTGAACTTTGCAAAGACAAGGGAGATAAGATACAAGCCTCTGATATACACAACATAGATTTTCATTTTGATAAATGAAGACAGATTGAAAATAATTCCCACCTAACTCTGGAGACATGGGACTACTGCGGCGACCCTTCCCCCTGGTCTTCTGTGTTTGGCCTTCTTTCACATTGGTTGCCATCTTAGACTTGTCAGTCTCTGGAGGAACTTCGTCGTCCATGGGCTCTTCCTCAACAATGATGGTAGGTATGATTAGCTTGGGGGCTGGCTTGATCAACTCCACTTCCATTTTCTCCTCAGATGGGGAAACTGGAACATTTGTAGAAGAGGTAGCCTGCCGTGGAGGTTTTTGCAGATGCTGGATTGTACGCTCTTGTACAACGGTTGGCGTTCTCTGTACCAATGGACTTCTTGGTCTATCCTCTACTTTTCTTAATGCTACATCTACAGGTATTTTTGTTCCTGGCGATTCTTCCTTTGGGGACTTTTGCACAGGAGATTGTTGGATGTCCTGTGATTCTTGCATACAATATATACTCTGAACAAGAGGGCTTTCTGGCCTGCGTTCAACTTTGTGTAGCGTCATCTCAACAACATTTCTGCTTGGTGACTCTGCCCGCTGTTGGTGATTTGCCGATGGATTGTAAGCCCTCTGCATCTGCATCTTTGCTGGTGATGGAGACCTCTGAAGGATCTCCCTGACAAGACTGGCTTGATTTACCTGTCTTGTTGGCCTCTGTCCCGGTAAGTCAGCCAGTTGCATAGATTCTGGAGTGGCAGCTACTTCTCCCAATCTACTGAATGTTATGCTACTCATGGAGTGTCGGTCAATCTCTTGGGTTTGGGGCGAAGGCAGCCCCTGCCGTGCTTGTTCTTGGAGCTGTAGTCGTGGTGATTTTGGTGGCACTACTTCTTTGGGCTGTTCCATCTCTTTCTGCTGCTTCTCATGCTGGGCACGTTCCCGTTCCTGGAGCCTCTGGAGAATTTGAGGTGGGAGGGGCTCAATCTTCCTCAAAGGCTGCCTGCCACGTGCCCTGAGCGAGAGCTGCTCGGTGGAGAAGGACTTCTTCATGTGAGGTTTACCCACAAGCTTCTTGATTCGTTGAAGCTCTTCAGTGAACTTGTTCTCGATTTCCTGGACCTTCTGGGTGGTACGGGGCCTGCAGTCCTCCAAGGACGCAGCCCTCTGTCTGAACATAGACCTCCGTTCGGCAGCGTCCTCCTTCAGAGCCTCTCGTAGGTCTTCCCTCGAACTCTCTCTGGAGATGCCCAACCGGCTCCCTCCATCGTCCGAGTCGACGGACCCGGCGCGATTGAACCCGGCCCAGGACTGTCCCGAGATGGAGCCTTCATGATCATAACTTCGCCTTCGCTCTTCGAAACCGCGCACCTTCTCGAAGATCTTGGAGCTTGCTCTGGTCAGTTTGGGGGATGGCCTAGTTTGGTATTCCTTGCGAGAGTACTCACTGACACTAACAGGCGTCTGAGGACGGGAGTCCTGAGTACTGCTTAGAGACATGGCTGATGATTTTGGATGTTTAACCTTCTCCTCAAATTCACCAGGGACAGTGTCTTGGTAGTCTGTTGGCACAAAAACTTTCTTTCGGGGGGTGAGGGGTGTGTTTGGTGCTGAACCTGAGCGGCTTGGCATTGGAGAAGTGGAGGGGCGTTTGATAATTTTGGGGGAGGCGGGTGGGAGGACTTGTTGGGGAGATTCCCGCAAAAACTCTTCTGATTGGCTCCTGAAAAAAGGTGGTTATGGGAAAATATGTGTTAAAGAGTTCTAAATGATACATGAGCCAGTGTGAGTAACGTTAGACTATCATATATAATTATATAATATAATTATTTCAATGTAATTACACTGTATATGAAACAGAAGACGTCAAACGCATGGCATTCAGAAAATTATCTATTCAACAACGGCATGCATAACAACCAGAAAAGAACCAAAGGGGTCTAAATCAGTCCCTAGTTAGAGGGGAACAATGAAAAAACGCAGTGGAATTGGCTTCGAGGTCCAGAGTTGTGTTTGAGGGGTATACATGTATATAATTAAAGATGCACTCTAGGATCTTAAGCAGCACAAATTGTATTTGTAACATATCACACGAATTACACAAAAAAACAGGGACCTGTTTTGGCTTGTGAGTACCACTTTCAAAGCTACTAGCTGAAATTAAACAAAAATTTGAGAGTACATTTTTAATTCAAAAGTCCCAAAATGTATCAATCGCAGAAGGAATGTTTACTAGTCAGTAGTGAAATCTGTTCTTACAGTTACTCAAATAATACATACTCATAATACATACTGCTCAGTATATCACCTGCACCTCCAGTCACGTGGTGACAGCAAATGAATACACATCCCAGTAACTTCATAGTTTCTCAAGTGGGAGTTTTCACAGGGGCAACAATCCACGTCTTAAAGCATTATTATGTGTTGCACAGTATACGAGTAAGTCAACTGAAAAACTGTTATTAACTTGTGTTGTATTTGTTGTGCTTTAATCTTTTAGTCTTTCCTAAGTGTATTATCCAGGCTTCTTGGTAGTGTTAACCAAAAGGAGTATGGTTTGAGTATCCATTTATAGATACTGAACCTGCTGTCATAGAAACCGCTAGCTAAAGACAGACGTTCATTAGACTCCCATACTGGCCGGGTTAGATTAACATATGATGCTCCAATCAGAGAATTGACCCCTTTGTGCTTGCCCCACACTGTTTGCTTGCCTGGCGGGCTTGGAGATGGTTTGAAGTTCTTCGCCCCAGCTGTCCATCATTCTGTCCCCTGTGGCAAGATAAAACATGAAAAATGTATAATATTGTGTGTTTAGCCTATAGTTCAGTCATCAGTTTCTACTTGAAATAATCTAGTACCTCAGTTGGCATAGTTAAGATAACAAAGGCTGACTCAGATATAAGCTTCAGACATGCAAAAAACAGTTACATATAAGCACACTAAGCTTACACAAGACCTGCAACTGTCAGATAGGATAAATATGCCTTAGCCCTGGATTTATAAAGAGCAATGTTCCTATTCAATTCCATGGCAACCATGTAAAAAAAATGTTTTTCCTTTCTATACAGACAATTCTGTGAACCCAAATCATGGCATAAATTATATTCAGCTATCTGGTGCAGAGAATGTGATGATTATAAAGTCTACAACTACCATGAAACTTTAATACTACACAGGTGTTCACAAAATATAATATTTGAGGCAATACCCTTCAATCAAGCAAACAAATGTCTAGAATGTACACTATAGTATGTGGACACCCCTTCAAATGAGTGGATTCGGCTATTTCACCCACACCCGCTGCTGACAGGTGTAGAGAAATCGAGCACACAGCCATGCAATCTCCATAGAGAAACATTGGCTTACTGAAGAGCTCAGTGACTTTCAATGTGGCACCTTCAACGGATGCCACTTTTCCAACAAGTCAGTTCGTCAAATGTCTGCCCTGCTAGAGCTGCCACGGTTAACTGTAACTGCTGTTCTTATGAAGTGGAAATGTCTAGGAGCAATAACGGCTCAGCCGCGAAGTGGTAGGCCACACATGCTCACAGAATAGGACTGCCGAGTGCTGGCTGAAGCACGTAGCGTGTAAAAATCATCTGTCGTCAGTTGCAAGACTCACTACCGAATTCCAAACTGCCTCTGGAAGCAACGTCAGCACAATTATTGTTCGTCAGGAGCTTCATGAATTGAGTTTCCGTGGCCGAGCAGCCGCACACAAGCCTAAGATCACCATGCGCAATGCCAATCGCCGGCTGGAGTGGTGTAAAGCTTGCTGCCATTGGCCATTGAGCAGTGGAAACACGTTCTCTGGAGTGACATTCTAGACGATTCTGTGCTTCCATCTTTGTGGCAAAAGTTTGGGGAAGGCCCCCGTGCACAAAACAAGGTCTATACAGAAATGGCTTGCCGAGATCGGTGTGGAAAACTTGACTGGCCTGCGCAAAGCCCTGACCTCAACCCAAATGAACACCAAGGAGGATGAATTGGAACGCCGACTGCAAGCCAGGCCTTATCGCCCAACATCAGTGCCCGACCTCACTAATGCTCGTGGCTGAATGGAAGCGAGTCCCCGCAGCACTGTTCCAACATCTAGTGGAAAGCCTTCCCAAAAGAGTGGAGGCTGTAATAACAGCAAAGTGGGACCAAGTCCATATTAATCCCCATGACTTTGGAATGAGATGTTCGACGAGTAGGTGTCCACATACTTTTGGTCATGTAGTGTACAGTGGCTTGTGAAAGTATTCACCCCCATTGGCATTTTTCCTATTTTGTTGCGTTACAACCTGGAATTAAAATGGATAATTGGGGGGTTTGTATCATTTGATTTACACAACATGCCTACTACTTTGAAGATGGAAAATATTTTTTCTTGTAAGACAAGCAAGAAATGAAAAAAAAATGGAAAACTTGAGCGTGCATAACTATTCACTCCCTCCCCCACACCAAAAATCAATACTTTGTCGAGACACCTTTTGCAGCAATTAGAGCTGCAAGTCTCTTGGGGTATGTCTCTATAAGCTTGACACTGGGATCTAGCCACTGGGATTGTTGCCCATTCTTCAAGGCAAAACTGCTCCAGCTCAAAACTGCTCAAGTTGGATGGGTTCCGCTGGTGTACAGCAATCTTTAAGTCATACCACAGATTCTCAATTGGATTGATGTCTGGGCTATGACTAGGCCATTCCAAGACATTTAAATGTTTCCCCATAAACCACTTGAGTGTTGCTTTAGCAGTAAGCTTAGGGTCATTGTCCTGCTGGAAGGTGAACAAATCTTTGGAAGATAAACAGGTTTCCCTCAAGAATTGCCCTGTATTTAGCGCCTTCCATCATTCCTTCAATTCTGACCAGTTTCCCAGTCCCTGTCGATGAAAAACATCCCCACAGCATGATGCTGCCACCACCATCCTTCACTGTGGGGATGGTGTTCTCGGGGTCATGAGGTGTTGGGTTTGCGCCAGACATAGCGTTTATCTTGATGGCCAAAAAGCTCAATTTCAGTCTCATCTGACCAGAGTACCTTCTTCCATATGTTTCGGGAGTCTCCACATGCCTTTTGGTGAACACTTTAAGCAATGGCTTTTTTTCTGGCCACTCATCTGTAAAGCCCAGCTCTGTGGAGTGTACGGCTTAAAGTTGTCCTATGGACAGATACTCCAATCTCCGCTGTGGAGCTTTGCAGCTCCTTCAGGGTTATCTTTGGTCTCTTTGTTGCCTCTCTGATTAATGCCCTCCTTGCCTGGTCAGTGAGTTTTGGTGGGCGGCCCTCTCTTGGCAGATTTGTTGTGGTGCCATATTCTTTACATTTTTTAATAATGGATTTAATGCTGCTCCGTGGGATGTTCAAAGTTTCGGATATTTTTTTAATATCCGAAACGCACCACTTTTCTGTTTGGGGGGGATTTTTTGAAATAAGTACTTTTTTTTCATTTCACTTCACCAATTTGGACTGTTTTGTGTATGTCCTTTACATAAAATCGAAATAAAAATCTATTTAAATTACAGGTTGTAATGCAACAAAATAAGAAAAACGGCAAGGGGGATGAATACTTTTGCAAGGCACTGTATCTGACAATGTGTAACAGTTACACACATGGACCTGTTGATGTTTCATACATTATCCTTCATGCATTTGAGACAGGGATGATTGGAAAAGACACCTTACCTGCATGCATAGCCTGGTCCTGAAGACCTCTGCTTTCTTCTTTAGTCTCAATGGGGTCTCCACCTTCGTCKTCTGTGGTCTCTGAGTCTGAAAGAGTGACAAAGAAAAGATATTTGACTCAAATCACTGTGGACTGATAATGGGGCTGGGAACTGCCAGTGGCCTCATGATACGACATTATCACAATAATTAGATGCCAATATGATATCTTTTGCAATTCTCATGATCCTCACGGTTCTATATGTATGCGATTCGATTGCAATTTTATTTGATGTTCCAAACATATTGCTCATGATACACTGAGTATACCAAACATTAGGAACACCTTCCTAATGTTGAGTTGCACCCACTCCTTTTGCCATCAGAACAGCCTCAATTCATCGGTGCATGGACTCTAGAAGGTGTCGAAAGCATTCCACAGGGATGCTGGCCCATGTTGACTCCAATGCTTCCCACAGTTGTGCCAAGTTGGCTGGACGTTCAATGGGTGGTAGACCATTCTTGATACACACGGGAAACTATTGAGCATAAGAACCCAGCAGCTTTGCAGTTCTTGACACAAACTGGTGTGCCTGGCACCTACTACCATAACCTGTTCAAAGGCACACATACACAATCCATGTCTCAAGACTTACAAATCCTTCTTTAACCTGTCTCCTCCCCTTCATCTACACTGATTGAAGTGGATTAAACAAGTGACATCAATTAGGGATGATAACCTTCACCTGGATTCACCTGTTCAGTCTGTCATGGAAAGAGCAGGTGGTCTTAATGTTTTGTATACTCAGCGTTATGCCTGGTGCAGAGAGACAAGAAAGAGCATGAGAAAAATACTTTTGATCAGTCATGGAAATAAAAGTGCTGAACACGTTGGCTCATTATTGAATTAAAAAGAATATGAGAACAAGCTATAAGATGAAAATGACCGGAGTTTTGGCACAGGTACAGCCGACTAGTGCGAGCTACAGCTATCTACCAAAAAATGTAAATGTCTTAGAGTCAAAGTATCTACTGTATATAATATCATCCAAAATGATATTGCAAAATTTAAGTATGTCGATTTCCACCCCAACACTAACAGATAACGTATGATGTTGCATGACATTCCATTTTAAACTATGGGTTGAGTCCTAACTTCCACTTAAGTTAAATTTTCACCGCATTTATAGCCCAGCACTAACACACCTGATTTAACTAAACACCAAGCTCTTGATTAGTTGAATCAGGTGTATTAGCGCTGAGCCTGAGCAAAATGTTGCACCCCCTGAGAGGTCCCCCAGGAATATATTGTGAAACACTGCATTAGGAAAAACCAACATGACATAGAGAAGAAAAAATAGCTATTGGTAAAATAAACAAATCAGGTGTCAAAATGGAACCATGGTCAGAATTCAATGTTTGCTCTCAGGTGTGTGTTTTATTGTCACAGATATAGGTAGGGTTGCAAAATTCCTGGAACTTTCAATAAATTCCCTGGTTTTCTAGAAATCCTGGTTGTAGGAAACCTGATTTCCTCTTTATTCTCTCCTGATTCCGAGAATCCTCCAACCGGGATTTCGGGAAAAACTAGGAAATTTATTGAAATCTCCAGGAATTTTGCGACCCTATATACAGGTGTAGGATCTTATTTTGAGCCAATTTGCTCCTGCAGGAAAACAATCCTGCAGCAACAGGAAATGTGAATTACGTGGAATATATTTAATGGACATTTTTGTTGGGGTTGATACATTTTTTGTAAGGAAAAACCAAGTCTGAAATTTCAGTGGGAATTACAAACCTTATAATCCTTTTTAAAACTCAAATTCATTACAAGTTTTACATTTCCTGCAATGTAGGAAGGTTCTCCTGCAACAGGGTGATCCAATTAAGATCCTACATACACCGTTCAAAAGTTTGGGGTCACTTAGAAATGTCTTTGTTTTTGAAAGAAAAGCAATTTTTTGTCCATTAAAATAACATCAAATTGATCAGAAATACAGTGTAGACATTGTTAATGTTGTAAATGACAATTGTAGCTGGAAACGGTCGATTTTTAATGGAATATCTACATAGGTGTACAGAGGCCCATTATCAGCAACCATCACTCCGGTGTTCCAATGGCACGTTGTATTAGCTAATCCAAGTTCATCATTCTAAAAGGCTAATTGATCATTAGAAAACCCTTTTGCAATTATGTTAGCACAGCTGAAAACTGTAGTCCTGATTAAAGAAGCAATACAACTGGCCTTCTTTAGACTAGTTGAGTATCTGGAGCAGCAGCCTTTGTGGGTTCGATTACAGGCTCGAAATGGCTAGAAACAAAGAACTTTCTTCTGATACACGTCAGTCTATTCTTGTTCTGAGAAATGAAGGCTATTCCATGCGAGAAATTACCAAGAAACTGAAGATCTCGTACAACGCTGTATACTACTCCCTTCACAGAACAGCGCAAACGGGCTCTAACCAGAACTGAAAGAGTGGGAGGCCCCGGTGCACAACTGAGCAAGAGGACAAGTACATTAGAGTGTCTAGTTTGAGAAATAGACACGTCACAAGTCCTCAACTTGCAGCTTCATTAAATAGTACCCGCAAAACACCAGTCTCAACGGCAACAGTGAAGAGATGACTCTGGGATGCAGGCCTTCTAGGCAGAGTTGCAAAGAAAAAGCCAAATCTCAGACTGGCCAATAAAAATAAAATATTAATAAGATGGGCAAAAGAACACAGACACTGTACAGAGGAGGGCCAGCATCCTGGAGTCTCATCTTCACTATTGACGTTGAGACTGATGTTTTGCAGGTACTATTTAATGAAGCTGCCAGTTGAGGAATCTGCCATCCCTCACAAATGGCAGACACTCAGATACACCTCAATCATGATGTTTCATATATTTGGTGGTTCAGTTACCATTGTCATTGGTGTCTTGCCTAATTGATTACGACATTTGATGCTATGAATAGTCAACCTACTGCAAGACAACCCTTACCGAAAAACAGGCTTCTGGCAATTGGTTGTGGCACACCTTTGGTCAATTTGTCACAAATTTGCGGCAAGCTCATATTTTCACATGCACATTGTTGTGGCAAACTCTTGCGATTAATCAATTTGATTGTGTCAATTTGTGAACTTCTGGCAAACTATTCTGGGAAACTTGTAGGGAACATTCAATTTTTGCTGCAAATTTGTTGCAAACTTTTTGTTGCAAAAAGTACAAATATGCAAATGAAATCCTTTTTTTGGTTACAGTGTGAAATGTATCTACATAATCCAAGTCACATAACTTTAAATAAACTTTTCATAGAAAAAACGAAACATACTTAACATTGAAAAATAAATCCAATACAACTTGAAATCAGCATGGTAATGAAAAAAGGGCAAAGACTGGATGTTACCATAATACATTGATTATTTAATATTTTTATGTAGCTACAACATTAACACGAGAGAAATGTGAACATTATGGGCATGTTGACCTTTGAATGTTTAAAGGGGCAACTACATCATTATTTATGAGCCAAGTGATAACTGAGAAATAGATTTCAACCAATGGAAGTTTAAAAGATAATTAACAACATTTTAACAAATAAAACTAAAATGAAACCCAGTTCAGAGCTATTGCCTTTGACTGAACTTGGAGATGGCAGCCCTGTGGAAGTCCAAAGCTTGTTGAATGCATGCATTGGAACAATCACAAAACAAAAACTAAATTAGGATACTGAAAACATTTTATTTTGGCAGGTAGAAATTGAGTAATGCTTAATATGGCAATTCATATTATTTTTCCAATATTAACTACTGTTACATTTAAAAAAAAGCTGTGTTAAAAATAATCCAATTTGGGTCATTCCAACAACCCAGCGCTGGGTAAATATTGGATTTAAGCAGCATTGGATTGATTCAACACAGCGGGTTTGGGTTGAGCTTCTAACCCATCGCCTCGGGTTGAGCGCTTGACCCAGCTGCTGGGTAAATTAGACTATAATGCTGGGTTAAAACAACCCAGCGTGTTGGGTTGGGGGATTGACCCAGCAGTTGAGTCATTTTTTTTATGTAATCCTTGGGTTATTTTCAGTGTAATCCTAATTTTGCTTAAATATTTGCCTTTTCTACCATACCACTCCCTCCTTTTCCGACACACAATCAAGATACAATGTTGAATGTCAAATAATAAATGTCTATTGCCTGCATTTCAGAACATATACATCACAGCAGAGAATTGTCCACAATGTACAAGAATATATATACATTTTTTGAAATAGCAAATTGAAACAAAGCCCTATTGTCTCAGTATTTGTAATTTCATAAGCTAGGATAGATTATTAAAATTGATTTATATTATTTCATTAACCAAACAGACCAAAGCCTCAGCTGAACTGCATGTGCACACTCGGATTGCAATCTGAGGAAAAACAAAGCACGCATCCGTGAGACTGTCTTAAGTGGTATTAACACAGATCTGTCTATCAGACAGTGCCGGAGCTAATCAATAGATTAGCATGTTCCCTGACACACTTCAGCGATCTTAGGTGACAGCACACACACATCCTGCTGTTTTGCCATACAATAATGGTCTACATTTGAGTCAAGTCAAAATAATGTTACACAGAGAACAGGTGTAAAAAAATTACATTTGAAGGTCACTCTACTAAGGACATGGACTAAGCCTGACTGAAAGACATGCTCGCAACAGTCTTACTGCAGGGATTCTGTTCCTGACAGCTGATATACTGGCCTGTGGTACATACCATGCTGGAGCACACAGTCTGGTAAAGTTGATATCAAACACATAATAGGACTTGAAGCACACATCCAGTATCCCAAGCAATGTACCTTGCTCCAATGCCTGTTCACTAATGACTGTAAACACCTGTGAGCAGTCCCCAAGCACCCACACAAATGGGTAGGGTCTGGTCACCTCTGCCTGGTGCAGGTACTCAAGCATATTGGTCCCAACCTGTTAGATGGAAATCATTACATTTTAGAATATGAGGACTGGAAAGTAATAAATTAAGTATAAATTCATTTTAACAATCAGTTTACAAAATACACATCTTTCAACATACAGTACACCTGGCAAGACCCGGCTACTGCTGACGCTTGGTGTGTCGCTTGGTGTGTCCACAGTCCTATGTGTCCCCCCCAAGGACCTCCCCTTGTGTATAAAAAAATGTGGCGTTTACAGAATACTCAAAGCGTGTCAGTCTTATGTTCTTTAACTTCAGGCTTATAGTGTAATCGTCCAAAAGCAAGAGCATTTCTTGGTCTATCTCCTCCGCTACAAAAGAGAAAAGGGGCTACCTAGTCAGTTGCACAATTGACTGAGTCTTCCGTATTTAACCCATCGCCTTTCAGGAGAAGACCCAGATGCAGACAGTGTTGAAGTAACACAAGTTTATTTCTAGAACGGGGGGAAGGCAAAACGACAGGTCAAGGGCGGGCAGGGGTCATTAATCCAGGGTTGTGTGACAAGGTTTAGAACGGCAGGCAGGCTCAGGGCAGGCAGAATGGTCAAAACCGGGAAACTAGAAAACAGGAATTAGAAAAAGACAGGAGCAAGGGGAAACACTGGTAGGCTTGACCACAAAATGAACTGGCAACAGATAAAGGACACACAGGTATAAATACACTGGGGATAATGGAGAAGATGAGCGACACCTGGAGGGGGGGTGGAGACAACCACAAAAACAGGTGAAACAGATCAGGGTGTGACAAACCCAACCCATCTGTATCAGAGGTGGGAGGGGCTGCCTTAAATCGACATCAACAGCACCCGGGGAGCAGTTGTTGGGGGTTAACTGTCTTGAAGGGTAGAATGGCAGATTTTTCCACCTGGCGATCCGGTGAAGGCATGAAAGCCCGAGGAGCCGGCTGTAGCAGGGGAGCCTGGCAATTCGGCTGATGCATGAGAGCCTGACGAACCGGCTGAGGCAAGGGAGCCTGGTGATCTGTTTGAGGCATGAGAACCTGTAGTGGCTCCCGCACCCCGCAAAAAACTGATGCTTCCCTTCGGTGAAGCCATTCTGTAACGATTTGCGCTGAGAGTCAGGATGCAAGTTCAGGGAGTGAGTGTTTTAATAAAATAAACGGAACATAATACAAAACAAGAAACACTAACAGCACACATACATGAAACTGAAACAGAAACAACGACGCCTGGGGAAGGAACCAAAGGGAGTGACATATATGATGGAGTCCAGGTGAGTCTGACGACGCGCAGGTGCGCATAACGATGGTGACAGGTGTGCGCTATAACGAGCAGCCTAGTGACCTAGAGGCCGGAGACGGAGCACACGTGACATCCATCTGTATTTTTGCAAAAAATATGATAGCTAACGTTAGCTAGCTAAACCCTAGCCAGTCAGTGACAGAGATTGAAACTGGTATCATCAAAATGTGTTTCACTCTATCCCATAAAACATGACATTGCTACCTCGGGCTCCCGAGTGGCGCAGCGGTCTAAGGCACTACAGACCCTGGTTTGATTCCAGGCTGTATCACAACTGGCTGTGATTGGGAGACCCATAGGGCAGTGCACAATTTGTCCAGCGTTGTCCGGCTTAGGGTTTGGCCGGGGTAGGCCGTCATTGTAAAAAATAATTTGTTCTTTTCTGACTTGCTTAGTTAAATAAAGGTAAAAAAAATAACTAGGCATCATTTAGCTAATAAAATGTTCAGGTTTATTAGGAAGTTTAATTAATAAGTTAGACACTCACCGGACAACTTTGGCGAACTGTTTGCCACTAGTGGCAGTACATATTATTGTTGCCAAAGGTTTACCGCAGATTCACCACTAGAGGCAAACATTTGGAAACTCCTGGCAACATGCAGGAAGTTTGCTGCAACAAATACATTTTTGTAAGGGAAGAGAGGTGAATTTGGAAAAACGTTTCAACACAATGCTGTAATTCTTTACCTCAAACACAGTAAAGGATGCACGGAAAACTTTGAAATCATTATTTTGGAGATATTAATTGTTGTGAATCGGTTGAGTCAGTTTGGTTATCATGAGTGAATCATACTTCTCCTGTGATTAAAACTGTCTCATGCAAGACCTAGTGAATCATACTTCTCCTTGTCTATTCAAACAAGACAGGCATTCTGAGTTTGAGCTAAGAGTGAAAGAGCAGTGATTAAAACTGCCTCATCATGCAAGACATAGTGAATCATTGGACATGACTACCTCGTAGGTCGCTAAATGTTACGTGGCTCACAGCCAAAGAGTACAACTCAGAACACAACCACTCACTGAACATAACCTTCAACTAAGCTGTACTCAACAGCATCATCATTTACACCACCTGAACATCTCTACAGCACCACTGAGTTCAGACTGCCAAACACTCTTGACATACAGCTCCACCGCACCAAGTCACGGCTACCACTCAGAATAGATGAGACTCCACGGAGYCATCGGTAAACCCAGCAGCTCTCGCGAGATGTTCTCCACCTCAACATGGGAGGATTCGATGCTCAAAGTTCACCGCTTGAGATGGATTGGAACTCAATGATTATTTGATGTTCATCTGATTGGTTAGACTTGATTTGAGTATGAGATGAATTAGCTTACAACAGAATTATACTGTACTACAGTTCTGTTTGACGATACGTAATTTTTTWAAATCATATGTGCAATTGATCTAATAAGTTCAATCGCTTTTTGTGGAAGGTGGTGGAAAACGCTCTCTCGGGCACCGCTCCAGAATCTCCCAAAAGGGTTCATTTGGGTTGAGATCTGGTGACTGAGACGGCCATGGCATATGGTTTACATTGTTTTCATGCTCATCAAATAATTCAGTGACCATTCGTGCCCTGTGGATGGGGGCATTGTCATCCTATGGGGGCATAGCCAAGGTAGCCAAAATAATGGCCTGCCCAGCATTTTTATACTTGACCCTAAGCATGATGGGATGTTAATTGCTTAATTCACTCAGGAATCACACCTGTGTGGAAGCATCTGATTTCAATATACTTTGTATCCCTCATTTAATCAAGTGTTTCCATTATTTTGGCAGTTACCTGTAGCTTCCATAGGTAATGTGTTCTAGTAACCTGTTATTGCTAATTCCGAACACACCATGAGTGGATGATCCAAATGGCTGCTTTGAGTTGGCAGTTTTCTGAAAGGAGAAACAAAAAGTGATTTAATGCCATGGTAAACAGTATTAGAATGCATAAATATAATACAGTAAATGTTTTGATGCTATAATTATATAATAAGAGTGAAAATATAATTTCCTTTGCTCACATGCATTTTTGGTGCTGTATGATGCAACATGTGAGAGAAAAGTAAGTGACTGAGCGAGTGAGTGGAGAGTAATGTGTTTTCTCCCAGGATGCCAAAGGAGACATTTTTAGAGAGGTCGGCAGGGATTGTAGCCTACAGCTGTTGAATAGAAAGTCTGGGGGATATGACGACAGTGCCAGCAGGCTTTAATGACGCAGAGCTATCATGACCACTCTGCTGTCCCGGGACACTCTGGAACATGCTTCCAGAAGCGCAGCTAAGGGCTCCTGTTACATTTTCCAAAATTACGGACATACAGAGTGACCTGCCAACATACTTGACTGGTCATTTTAATCCTCACACACAGCAAGTCATGAGAGAGAAGGGCTATAAAACAACCTTCTCTGAAGTTGAAGTTTAGGCTGCTATAGTACCTGATCAATAGGTTACATTATCCACCCTCTTCATTCTTATCTAGCATGTATTACATAGAGAACTTATGAAAGAAAATAATACATTCCTGAGATGTAAAAGTCAAAAAATGGTCATGTGGAATGTGGATGTGGAAAGTAAACAATGGTCATGTCAGGGCCGGCTCCAGGCATAAGCGGCCGGTTAGGGGCCCTGGCCACTAGGGGGTCGACCCCCAAAAATAAATGTAGGAACTCAGTCGGGGTCTCAATTTAGTATTGAGAATAGTAGAATACGCGGTGCAGTTTCGAAATTTGTTTGTGCATCAGCAGTTTTTCTCTTGTTATGTCAGTCATTCAATTTGTTGACAATTAGGAGTAGGATTAGAATTTTGTCCCATTCCTTCTGAATGTTCTCTGGGCTACATGGCAAAATGTGTGGAATTGCAGGAAATTAAATTTACAACTAACATTTTTATCTCTGTCCTCAAGAGGGGGGCCACCAAAATGTTTTGCGTTGAGGTGGCTGCCCTCCAATAATATCTTGCTTAGGACCCCCAAAAGGCTAGAGCTGGCCCTGGGGCATGTGATACAATAGCCTGGGGCATAAATAATATGGCATAAGATGTGTTTATTTCGTAGGTGTCATTAGCTGACAGGCTGGTAAATATGACAATGGTTGTCACGTAGACAAGTCTTTCAGGATGCAACCTTTTCTCAGATAAACAAAAGTTTTGGAAATTCTTATATGCTAGTTAAAAGTGAAAGCATGGTCTTAAATTTTGTCTTGGGGCGGGGGTGGGGTGGGGGGGAGCATATACATTTATCCAGGATTGCTCATTCCAGATGRCTGCTGATCTTTCTGGAAAAATAGGTCCTCTGTGAATAAGAACGTCGCCAGATTGTGAGAATAATAATCCCTGCAAGTGGATCAACCTGAACGCCTCTTATTGTCTCCATGGCATCTGAACCTAGAAATGGATTGCCTAATGCCTACAGTGCCTTCAAAAAGTATTCAGAGCCCTTGACTTTTTCCACATTTTGCTACGTTACAGCCTAATTCTGAAATGTCCCCCCCAAAAATGTTGCCTCTTAAATCTACACACAATACCCCATAAGGACAAAGCAAAAAAAATAATATATATATCACATTGACATAAGTGTTCAGACCCTTTTCTAAGTACTTCTCCCAGTCCCTGCCGCTGAAAAACATTCCCACAGCATGATGCTGCCACCACCATGCTTCACCATAGGGATGGTGCCAGGTTTCCTCCAGACTTAACGCTTGACATTCAGACCAAAGAGTTCAATCTTGGTTACATCAAACCAGAGAATCTTGTTTCTCATGGTCTGAGAATCTTTAGGTGCATTTTGGCAAACTCCAAGTGGGCTGTTATAGACAGGTATGTGCCTTTCCAAATAATGTCCAATCAATTGAACTTACCACAGCTGGACTCCAATCAAGTTGTAGAAACATCTCAAGGAGGATCAATGGAAACAGGATGCACCTGAGCTCAATTTCGAGTCTCATACCAAAGGGTCTGAATACTTATGTAAATAATGTATTTTTTTATTTATTTGTAATACATTCGCTAAAATTACAACATATTTTTTTTTAGCTTCGTTATTATTAGATATGTCATCCATTTTAGAACAAGGCTGTAACGTAACAAAATGTGAAAAAAGTCAAGCGGTCTGAATAATTTTTGAAGGCATTGATTGGTAAGGGTGTAATGCTCATTCTCCACTAACACATTAAGATAAATCATTGCTAATCATGAATTAGTGTGTAGATCAAGTCCTACTCATCATTTAGCATGCTGCAATATGACATTAACCTACATGACAACATACAAATGCGAGTTTATACCATTTTATTCGACTAAAAATGATAGAGCGTAGAGCGAAATCACTATGTCAAATTCTTTCAGAACAGTTTGAACTCACCTGGAGGAATTTCTTTGACCTGGTTTTCTTCATGCCTGCCTTGGGTCTTTGTTTGACCATTTTTCTGGTTGGGTCTGCGTTGTATAATATGTGCAGAAAAGGGAGATCCTCTTCACTAAGATACAGATTTTTCATCGTACTCCGACAATCAACTTGCAAGAACTGAGCTCAAAAAATGGAATCTGTCATTCAACAATTGCATTTTCCAACGTGCTGTGCAGAGGAACATGGGCATCAAGGCACTAGGGTTTATTACATAATCATTACAACGATTGTCATTATCACTCCCTGATCCTCCTGAGAGTCAACGTGGATCAGTAAAGGAACGCCACTTCCGTAAAGCACAGATGGTTGTGTCGACAGGCAAAAGAGCATCAAATATTATTCGCTTTTCATAAAGAATAATCTGCGTCTCACAACAGTAGCCAGAGACAGCGAGCGCGTTCCCCCGTGCGCGTCTCTCACCGCACGGAGAACGAGAAAGGAGAGGCAGAGAGGCAGCAGTGGGAGGGAATCAGCGTCTCCTGACAATAGGGCCGTTTTTTTCTTCCCCAAGTGCCTTTTTTTTCTTCCCCAAGTCTCTGTCTACATAACAGTCCTGGGTTGGCTTAATGAAGCAATGTTGTGTGCAGTAGAGGAAAGATAAGCATTGAAGAGAGGATTCTAGTCAGGACTCTCCTCACTACTCCGCATCCCTGATGAACTACTGAATGTGACATCAAAACAAGCTGAGGGCTATATTTTCCCTTACAAAGAAAACACGTCAAATTTGCAGTTTCGCATGTGAAATCGCATTTTCAGAGGCAGAATTGCATTTGCACATGTGAAATTGCTGTTTTCAACAAATGTTGAGCTTACATATCCCCCCCGAAAACATATTTGCACAAGTATTACATTTAGAGTTGACCTTTTCACGTGATGAGAATAATATATTTTTGCTGTTTCACATGTTAAAAACTTACACTTGAAAATCGGATATGCAGATTCACATGTAAGAAAACTCCACATGTGAAAATCTCACTTTCACGTGTGATTGCTTTTCACGTGAACTTGCAATTACAACCGTGATTTTTTTGTCGGGGTGCAGGTTAATGAATCACGATCAAATGGCGACTTACTCCAGTTCTGCAGTATAGTCACTGCCTGTTCAAAGGGCAAGCCTTAGTTGCTACATCAATTTTTTGACTTGTAAATGAATGACATGTACTTAATGATTCTTGAAGAATATAAAGTATAAATACACCATGAGCTTAGTTCTGTTGTGCCCCATCAGAACCCAAAATGTAAACAAACTCAATGTGAACAACCACTAGAAACATGGTTAAAAGTATAATTTTGATATTATGAATGGTCAGTCCTTCCATCCATAGCGTAATCTATGGATTTGAAAATGGCTGCATTTCTCCAGCCCCATCCTTCAGCTTTTTCTGAAACTGTGGAGGAGAGAACACTTTGTTAATGTTTCAGTTAAGGATTGCCGCTTTAAATACCTTTAATAGAGGAATAATGCTATTATATGGCATTGATTTAGTGATTAAAAAAATAATAAAAAAAAATAATATGGTGCAATACTCTAGTGAGTGAGTTACTTTTGTGCCATTAATATCAAGCAAAACCTCTGAAGTTGAGAACCAGATTCCTAGTATTGCAAACAAAAATAATGATAATGAAAGCAAACATGAACTCAGAAGTATTGATAACAAAACTAAATATTGCAAGGAAATAGTTTTGAAATGGGAGAACAAATTCATTGTGAATGGTTGCAAAAATATAGTTCAGTGATTTAAAAAAAAATGACCATGCGATTACATAAAACGCCTCCTTCTTTCCTGCAATTTTCCCTATCTTTGGTTGTTACGCTGGCCTTTGCTTTCACTGCCTTTTCCCCCAGCTGCAAGTTTTGGCACGTTCATTCCAGAAACATAGCACCCTGCTAGTTAGTCTCTGAAGCTAAGCAGGTTTGGTCCTGGTTGGTCTCCAGACGTAGCTGGAAGTGATGAAATAAATGTGAAAATTGGGAGAGAAAAAAATTCAAGTGGGAAAAACTGGTGAAAAATGTACATGTGAAACATCACAAGCGTGAAAATTTCAACACATTCTTTTTATATGTGTGAATGGTTGCATGGTGATTTGTTTTTATGTTTTTTTGTAAGGATATGTAGGCTACAGTGACTCTCCATTCTTGTTTGCACACAATAAATCCACAATTTGGGCAGATAAAACTATATCAAACGTCAAACAACCCTTATGAATAATATTGTCAGGCATGGATATTTGAAGTGACAATAACATACTAGGCTAGCAGCGCTGCATGACTGCAAACATGACTCGCCCCATGTCCTTGCTTAAGATCTCAGTTTCTCTCCTCTACACTGTGAATCGATATATTGAGCTGGCTAAGCTCACCGAGAACAGTGCCATGCTACAGCACACAAATATGCCCTAAAGACATTGAGTGTGTTCCCACTGAGGAGATAAACTCTCAAGGAAGAGGCAAGCTCAAACAAGTGAACAAACATGTAACACAATGGAAAATGTGTTATTTGCAAACTGACTATAAGTGGAAAAAGGGTCAACATTTAGTTTGTGTAGATCAACAGCAAACTATAATATGCAATTTAGCAGACACTTTTATCCAAGTCATGCGTGCATAGCTTTTGCACATGAGTGGTCCCTGCGGGAGACATGATTCTGGGGTTTCAAGCGCTATGCTTCACCAACTAAGCCACAGAGGCCCATCAACAGACTATCAGTAACATCGTGCAAGTCAACAGATATGCTGTTGACACGTTACTGATAGTCTGTTTGATGAGCATCTACAGATGGACTATTCAAGTGAAGTGTTACCGGTTCTGTACAAGACAGGTATTACCTTTAAGTTTCAAATCACAGTTTCTCTTAATTGCTTCAATTTTTTTGGGGGGGGGAATGGTGATTAAACATGCCTGAAGCAGAACATCAATGATCAAATGTTTAAATACATTTGGAAAATGCTGGATCATATTCTTGCCTTTATACCTGGCTTGCATATTTTCGAACCACTTTTGCCAAAACGTTCAATACAATTGTCGTCAATGAATACAACATGTACTGTGAAGTGTATATTCACAAAATATTAAACACGTTGTTTTGATCGGAAGAGAAAAGGTTGCAAATGTGATCACAGCTTTCAGAAATCAGTAAGTACTACTGTACAAAATTGTAAATGTGTTTGTCAGTAGTAAATCAGGTAAAATATAGGGAAAGATCTAGGCAAATGTCAATTTTTAGGATATCTTTACAACATTATGGACATGCAGAGATGCATGGAATGAAGTTGAGTTACTTCTAAGAAACTTTGGGTCACTCGTCATTTCGAACATTGTGGTCTATACATTCATATGCGTCGTGTTCATCCACTGTATTCACCTTTCCTCATTTCTATTGGGGATTATGTTTCTGCTTGCCCATGGACAGTCTGCTAATATGAGCAGACCAGCCTATATATTGAATACATGGAATTGGATTGTGATGATACAAATGAATGAATCCTGCACACGATGTGCTTATTTACCATTTTCTTTTTGATCAGGAATAATATTTGATTTGATGTGTATGAAATTGTTTGGTGAAATATGCATAAAAGCATGACTTAGTGACTGCAAAGAAATTCTACTGATCTACTGGGATTTTTTTTACTTTCTGTTTTGCCAGCCTAGATAGAAGATTAATGTATGTTTGTGTTAATCTTTTTGCAGACAGTCGGGTTCTTGCACAAATGTATTTGCAATTTTGACAGTGTATCATATAGTTTTGATTAATACATTTGAATTGACAAGGAAAATACATTTTGAAGTTGCATATTCTGTTTTGCAAAGTTCTATGTCTTTAGTACACTGTATTGAAAATCAACAACTGTTCCAAAAAATGCTTGTACGTTATTGAGAAAAACAGTATTTTATTAAACTATTTTTCTCTAGCTATTCTGGTCCAAATGAGATTGGATTGTTCTGTATTTCGACAAATATGTAACAATGTAAACATGTACGCCTATTATAATGTTTCAGAAAGATATTTCATTGTAAACCAAAATCAGAGTGAAAAGTGCAAAACACCAGTCTCAACGTCAACAGTGAAGAGGAGACTCCGGGATGCTGACCTAGGCAGAGTTCCTCTGTCCAGTGTCTGTGTTCTTTTGCCCATGTTAATCTTTTCTTTTTATTTGACAGTCTGAGATTTGGCTTTTTCTTTGCAACTCTGCCTAGAAGGCCAGCGTCCCGGAGTTGTCTCTTCAAAGTTGATGTTGAGATTGTTTTTTTGCCGGTACTATTTAATGAAGCTACCAGTTGAGGACGTGTGATGTGTCTGTTTCTCAAACTAGACACKCTAATGTACTTGTCCTCTTGCTCAGTTGTGCACCGGGGCCTCCCACTCCTCTTTATCTGGTTAGAGCAAGTTTGCGCTGTTCTGTGAAGGGTGTAGTACACCGCATTGTACGAGATCTTCTATATCATTGAGTTAATAAAGCTGCATACAAACATGGTCTCTTTTTTGTTTTCTTGAGTTAAGGCAGCTCCAAAATGCAGGTGTTTCAGACTAGCTCAAGCCAGCAGAAAATACAGAGCATTGTGCCGTGATTGGCTCAGTGTTCTGTCACTCATGGGGACACTATGTCACCGCCAAGTCTAAAGGTAGAGCTTGAAAATTCAAGCCCCTTGGGTGCTGCCATAGAGTTACATTAGAAGTGCCCATCCAAGAAGGCTCAAGGTCATTGGCCACAGATACAATTATGTCAAATCACATTCTATCTACAGTAGCTTTGATTGGACTGTCAACATCATACTTTCAAAATCTTAGCTAGCAGTCATCATCATTAATCAATTCAACAATCTACTGGCAAATCCCTTTCATTTGAAGATGAATAATGAAGAGAAATTATAGATAAAACGTATCGGTGCTCATCGACCATTGGACATAAACATTACACAACAAGTTGGAAATCGCAAATTTAACAATGAGTGATTTGGAAGGAATCAGTGTGGCTAACTGCAAACATTGCAAAGCAATCGTTGCCTGCTATTCAGTGGAGTGGCCGTGTCTAAGATTAAAGGGTATCTTTTCCTAGTTTAAAATGATAAACTTTCAACATTGGCCATGCTGTCAATGAAGCATGATTTGTGCTGCGCTCAAAACAACTGTTAACTCGGAACTGAAAAATCTGATTTTAGTGAGTTCAAGACAACTGGGAACTGGGGAAAAATTAGCTACGACTGGGAAATACGTTTTGAACTTTCATCCAACTCGGAATTGTAAATTCGGATCTCGGGCCTTTTTCTAGAGCCACGACCTGAAGATCACTGACGTCATCATGATTCAACTTTTTCCCCCCGAGTTGTCTTGAAAGCACCATAAATCCAGAGATGACTAGACTTTGATGACAAAGTTTGATGACAAGATTTGCCCACGAAGGACCACCACGTCACCTTCCTGTTCAAGTGAGCACAGCACAACAAGGTGAGTCCTAAAATGTCTTGTATGCTGCTGCATAAATTATGTAATATGCCAGGGAGATATGTATAAAGGAAAGGAAAGGGGGATACCTTACTGTAGCTAAGAAAGTAATATGTTTATGTTGCGTAGTAAGCTGTTAGTAGCCCATGTGCCTCACTCTAATAATTATATTTTCACCTCTTAATTTCACCTACTGTTCTGAGTTGGTGGTGCACATGTAGCCTATAACCAGTTTTTGAGAAATGTAATAATCAAAAATTGTAAGAGCTTTCATTGTCTGCTTATAAGCCCCCTTTATTTATCCGACGGTTCTGACTTGGTGTACAGGGAGAACACTGTAAGCACGACCCATGTTCTGAATTCTGTCGCTGTACATTTCAAAAGTGCGAAACAAATAGCTATATTGAATACGTCTGTTCTAGCTCACTCATTAATGTCTTAATCGTCCCCTTATGCCGTAGTTTGTACATCTCAATTGTCAGTAGAAACCACATTTGTTTAAGCCAGTCATATCAGCTATATTTTTTTAAAGGCAGTAAATGAGGCTGAATGAACTATTTCGCTACCAGACAAGGCTCCGCCAATAGCCAGGTGTAGYAGTGGTAAGGTGTTGGGACTACTGTTGGGACAGTTTTATGTACTGTAGGCCCTAACAGTTTGTGGGCACCATTTGTCACCGTTATAGTGCAAATAATGTATTGTTTAGTGTTGTGTTCTGTTGTGTAGTGGCTTTGCTGGCATGCATCCCACAAAATTCATGTTTTGCCTCACCAAGATTTACATGCTAAAATCACCACTGAGTAGAGGTGTAAAATGTACTGTGGCAAACCAGGGGGTTTGGTCAAGACGTTTACCCATATCAGACACGGACAGAGAAGGATTAGCTCAGTTTCAAGGGTGTTAATTTAAATAATAGATCAAAAAGAAAAGGATAGGTCTCCCCTATGAGACCCTCTACGGGATACCGTCTTCTGGGTTCCGGGTCTGGCTGTATCCTGTCGGGCACAAAACTGAACTCCCTCTTGTTACCTCTGCAACCGTCAACAATACCACAAGAGTCCTTTCTTCCACCGTTCCTCCTGTGTGCTGCCCTTCTGGCAGCTTAATGGGCCTTGCACAGCTGGTGAGCAATCCGCCCTTGATTACTCACCAACTCCCAATCAGCCCCAATTTGTCCTGGCTGGAGAGCCCGTCGAGACCTGGCACGTCCAGCAGATGGAGCCATCGCCTCGTGATGTATACTCCATCTGTTACCAGGCCCGGACGAGTCTCCCCCTGGTGGCTGACCTGCTGTACGCCACAGTACAAAGTAATTAGCTTGTACGTTTCTCAAGTCCATCCATAAAATCTGCCCCAGATTAGTTAAATCTGATACATAACCTAGAGCAGTGTTACTCACAATTTTTTGTAAGGGGGCCACTTTGGGTTGAGACAATCATTCAGAGGGCCGCACAGATCTTTAATTTGTTTACTTCCCCCCCCAATATTATCAATTATCAATTGAGAGCAAATTCAGAGCAATAGAGCACATGCAATTGATTTGATGTACAGCACATCACAAATATATACATACAGACATCAAATATGCTGCATCACGTGTAAGACCCATGTTAACGGTTACCTCAGTAGTTGGATGAGCGAAAATGTCCCTTCTGCTCCTTGACTGAATTAATTCTAAATTGCTATACTTGTGAGGAAAGCCAGGTGTGCATTGGTCAGTCTGTTTCTCAGTTTTTTTCTCACAATGTTCATTGTTAAAAATATTGCTTCACATGAATAAGTGCTGACAAAGAAGTATGTCACCTTTTGCACACACTGCTTCAGAAGTGGATACTCTGTGTCTGACACAAGGCTCCAGAAATAGGTAACACCTTAGCTCACCTTGCACTGTGTCATTTGCCTGCAGCCCCATTATCTCACTCTATTCCAGCACGGTCAGGACAGAGGGCTGTGATGACTGGGTCAGAGATGACACTGGCACATGAAAGGGGTTCTCAATGAAGTAGAAAAACTCATTGTACTCCATGATATCCTTGAATCAAACTCCAACTCCAACTCTTCCAACACACGCACAAATGCATCATAGCTAAAATGTTGCAGTATGTCTGGGTTGTATGTGGTGACGGCTCTGAGTTCTGGGAAATGATCAAACTGTCTGTCAGGTATGACCAGTGTGGTGATTTTATTTTGAAATGCTGTGACCACACGCAGCATTTTGCCCAGAATTGTAGCTTTCCTTTGGAGCTGGAGATTCACCATGTTCAGGTGGCAGGTGATGTCAGTTAAAAAAGCCAGCTTTCATATCCACTGTGGATCATCCAGCTCTGGCTCCTCTCTCCCCTTGCTTGCAACAAATTCACGGATTTGAGGGAGGAGAGAGAGAAAACACAGCCATCGCACCTCACTGTGAAATAGTCGCGGTATTCTGTCTGGTATTCCTCCAGCAACTTGCGGAATTGCCGGTGATTCAGTGCCCTCGCAATAATAATGTTCATCACGAGCACGACTTGCTGTATCAGATTCTGTAAATCACAGTCTGAGTTTAGCCACAAGTGCTTCCTGATGAATGATACAATGAAACGTAACAAATTCGGGAATATCCTCTCTCTTTCTCATCAGGTCTATGAGTCCCTTCTCCTTCCCTCACATGTTTGGGGCGCCGTCAGTGCACACAGATGCAAAATTTGACCAGTTAATATTATTATCATCAAAATTTTTTACGAGGGCTTTCAGATTATCCTCTCCTCGTGTTTGTCCCTGAAGGGGCAGTAAACATAAAAGTTCCTCTCTGAACCACTCGTTTTGAGGGAAACGGACCCAAACACATAATTGGGCAATGTCACTTACATCAGTGCTTTCATCAAGCGCAATACTAAAATACAGTGCCATGGATATGTCAGTAATCAGTTGCCTACCGATGTCCTTGCCGATGTCTTCTATGCGTCTTCTTATGGTTGAGTCTGAGAGTGGCAGTCCCCTAATTTGTTTTACAATAGCTTCCTTGTTTGTGAAATCAGCATACAATATTTTGGCTGAGGTCAAAAAACATTCTTTGACATTCTCCGCGTCTGTGAAGGCCTTCTTGTTTCTCTCGAGTATCCAAGCAATCTCATACATCTCTGTTGTTTTCTCTGCAACTGTGCTAGATCTGTCCATCATTTGTTGTTGTTGTAAGAACAGACGCTGGGAGACGAGAAGCAAGTACAGGAAGTGAACATTTAATAAGTAACGGACATGAAACAAAACACGGACAGCGTCTGGACAGGGGAAACAAAATGACATGAATGCTGACACAGGGATCAAACTGAGGAACAGACAGATATTGAGGGGCAATCAACAAAGTGAAGGAGTCCAGGTGAGTCCGCTGATGCGCGTAACGATGGTGACAGAGAGGGGGAGCGGGAACAGGCGTGACAGTTGCCCTTTGAGTTGCGCTATTATTTTGTTTCTGAGGTTGCTTTATGGCAGATATGTTTTGTCAAAGTGGTCATGGTGTGACTGGAAATGTCGCTCTAACTTTGCTTGTTTTAAACAATTGACTGCCTTCTGGCAAATAAGACAAAGTGAGCTAGTCCCATCGTGCAGTACGAAAAAATACTTGTCTGTCCATTTCTCTCGGAACTTTCTGGGTTCTTCTTGAATCTACCATATCCTTCTCTTAGCCACCGGAGCCACGTTAGCTAGCTGCATTTCCCCTCCACCATTTCCTGGTCCTCCGGTGGTTGTTTGTTCATAGCTGTCACGTTGTTCTCCAGCTTTTCCCCCCTCATTTTCATTGTCAATAGATTTACGTTTAATTTTCACAATAAATCGATCCATGTCGACCTGACTGCAAAATTAGTTAGTAGCAAACTGATATGTGTCGGTTGCTGTAGCTGAGCAGTTGCGTTCTATTTCGGCAAATGTTCTAGTATGGCCTTTCTGTTCAACAGCTGCACCATACTGCCATCTATCTGCCATCCAGGGAACAATAGATATATTCAATGAAGTGATTCAGGCCTGCATTAAACACATTGAATTGAAATTGTATCGTTGTTATGTATTATGAATGGAAAATAGGAAAATCACTGCGAGCCACAAATTAATCTACTACTTACAGCATGTGGCCGGGTGGCAGCTCAACGAGTACCACTGTACCTCGAGCAAGGGTGGCCAATGCAATTGCTTCCTGATAACTTGTGTATGAACACATATCTGAAATCGTGACCATTCTCCGTGAGGAAGAACCATATTGAGCTGCTGGATATGGGAGACTTGGTTAGATGACAAAATGTGTATTATAATGTCCATTACCCTACTCTCCCTTTCTCTCCAACCATTGCTGACACTTTGCAATTCACAATGCTGTCTGTGAACCTCTTTTCTAAGACCGATCTTGTTGTCACCCATCTTTCCCTCTCCTGCTGCTCTCACTGTCCCCCTGTTCATATGTTCAGTGGAATGGGTTGGAAATCCCCCACGCTCACCCCTTGCACTGTCGGGTTTCTGATGCCACTGCCATTCTGCCTCATGTCATGTCCTCTGCTCTAAAAAAACCATGACACTTCCCAAAAAAACTCAACCAGTGTCTCTGACCAACTCTACTCCAAAGAACAAATAATAAAGAACAATAAATAACAAACAATGATATGAACTAAAGTCGCTGGATCAGATTGACTAAGCATTTGCCCTGGTGCTAAATGTGCATTTGCTTTTTCCATGAAACATAAACGATGGAACAAACAGGTCAAATGAGGGTAAAGAGAAGGAATACGGCTTTCAGGTAAAGAGTCAAGTTTATATAGTTCAGCTCGGTTTCTTTTACTTGTAACTAACAGGTGCAAATACTTGGTAAATCTGTCCCACTGTCTGTTTTTTTTTTTTTTTTTTAGTTAATTCCTGGCTTTACTCACTGAATGTGACTATCTGGATGATGTGGACTGTTTTCAACTTGTCGTTTGAAGCACGAGCACTTTTTCGTTCAGTAGTAACAGGAGCGCTGTCGTTAGATTTAACACCGGTCAGGCCATTCAAAAGGGAATTACACACAGAGTTTAAAAAGTGATCTTTTGATTTTGGCCTTCAAAGCAACAGCTTTTTCCGAACATTGTGAAAGAACATGTTTGCAATTTGAACTATCTCTATGGTATCTTTATCTTTATACTTTCCATGTATTTTGATTTGATTCAACTTATATTTTTTTGCGCACATTTTTGTTCGGTGGATAACTTATTTCCAATATGGTCCTTGATGCAATTTTCAATGTGGTACTTATGTAAAGAGACTGATAGAAGGCATGTAAGTAGGCATATTTGTGATGAAAGAGATACATTTATAAATTGAAATACTAAATTAATCTGAAGCTCCAAGTAGGAGTTGCTGTACTGATAAAAAAATCTTTGTCACACTTTTGGCAAGTTGAGACATACTGTAGGAGAGAGAATAGTCTCTGTGAATTGTGAGAGGAGATCCCTGGCAATTGCAGTAGCCCTGAAATGGATGGGATCAGGAGATGCCCCATGTGCAGAAGTGTTGCACTGACGTGGAGGCTTTATTTAACCCGCGATGCAATTTGTGGTCAACTCAGACAGACAGAATGCCATGCCATGCCATGATCACCCCGTGTAGTCAGGAGCTATCTCAATAGGAACATGGGAATTGCAGTTCAGATGCAGGTTTGTTTTTCAAACATGTATCTACTACTTACAGTCAACTGAACTCTTGCCGCACGCTGAAAAACAAACAGGCAGTGTGAGTCAATCACTTTGATACATTACAGGGGCATAAGGGATTAGAAAACGAGAATCAAGAGCCAAGATGAAAAAGGTGAACAGAAAAGGCTGTCGTGCTTTTTTCACAGCAGACATAATACTGATGATCTGGGATATGATCTGAGGCTCATGTCTCAACAGACTTACACACACAGAGTGATCCTTTGAGTGATTCTGTCCAAATAGTCTAAGATGGCTTCCTTTCATTCCTTATCACTTTAATGTCCAATGATCTAAATTAGGGAATGGTGCACTCACACCATCACAATTTCCAAATGCATATTACCCATAGTGTATGTCCTTTTTTTGTGGTTGAGAGAGCGAGACAATCTATCCACTTCTTCAAATGTTTAATTATACAAAGAGCAACAAGGCCAGTTCAAATAAAAAACGTGATTAGAGCACCTAGTCATGGGTTTCACAGCTTTACTGTGATTTAACAATGATTGTGTAAGTGCACTATAGTGGCTGGACATTTCAAAGGAAGGTAAGGATACCCTGTGTCATTATGGTGCTGTCAGATTTAGTTTAGATATAGTATAATGTTACAGGAGCTAGGTAGCTAGGATTTAATGAAGAGCACCAGATTAGCTATAATAGCTAGCTAGAAATGAATTTAGTAGCACCCGGTTCAGCTCGCTAGCTGGCTTTCCACTACAGCCACACAGTTCAAAAGCTGGTATGTGTCGTGTCTACTGCTCCTCTCACTGCTTGGATATCCATGAATGTGAAGAGATAGCGAGCCTATTATCTAAATCCGTGTAGAGCTAGACTATATCCGAGACCGTGTAGAGCTATCATAGCTAAAAGCCAACCTCTRCCTCCTCTGGGTCACAAAGCCACATCAGTGTCATATCTAAAGTAGATCTGACGACATCATAACGGTGGCAAAGAGTTTTCCTACTAATTATTTAGACTAAATTGTCATTGCCACCCATTCAGAATGCCTGCGATCACTACCCAGCTAGCACAGTGGATCTGGGCCTATTCCGGCTGAGAGTCGGGGCACTCGACTGAGAGTCAGACTCGGCCGACGTCATGTGGCCTGAGTCTGGGCCAACTTCGGCAGYATTACTTATGGCTAGGATGCAGGGATTGAGCTCGGGCCGATTCCGGTGAGAGTTATCTGGCCCAAATATATTACTTGCGGCTCGRGCCAATTCCGGTGAGAGTTTTCTGGCCCAAATGTATTACTTGGGGCTCGGGCCAATTGGGGCTACACTCTGGCAGATGATTACACGAGCTGCTTTATATAATTAGCATTTCATTATTTATTTATTTTTCAATATTTTCCTCATTGTTTCTGTCAGCAAAAAATACAATTAACATTTGAATGACATTTTTTAAGAGTCCTGTGTAGTATTTTAGTATTTTGCCACTTTGGGCAAGGCAATTGATAAGCATTAAAAACATTGCAGATGGAACTTCCCGAGTGGCGCAGCGGTCTAAGACAGTGGAAACTGTGTTTCCATCAGATTCTGGTTCGAGACCCGTGCCGGCCGTGACCGGCAGACCCATTCGGCGATGCACAATTGGCCCAGCGTCGTCCGAGTTAGGGGAGGGTTTGGTTGTAGAAAAGTCTATATACAGTTTGTTCAAATGTAGTAAGATTAGGGAGGTAAGGTAATAAATAGGCCATAGTGGCGAAATAATTACAATTTAGCAWTTAAACATTGGAGTGATAGATGTGCAGAAGATGAATGTGCAAGTAGAGATAATGGTGTGCAAAGGAGCAAAAAATAAATTACAATATGGGAATGAGGTAGTTGGGTGGGCTATTTACAGATGGGCTATGTACAGGTGCAATGATCGGTAAGCTGCTTAAAGTTAGTGAGGGAGATATAAGACTCCAGCTTCAGTGATTTTTGCAATTCTTCCAGTCATTTGCAGCAGAAAAATGGAAGAAGGCGGCCAAAGAAGGAGTTGACTTTGGGGGTGACCAGTRAAATATACGTACTGGAGCGCGTGCTAYGGGTGGGTGCTGCTATGGTGACCAGTGAGCTGAGATAAGGCGGGGCTTTACCTAGCAAAGACTTATAGATGACCTGGAGGCAGTGGGATTGGCGACGAATATGAAGCGAGGGCCAGCCAACGAGAGCATACTAGTCGCAGTGGTGGGTAGTATATGGGGATTTGGTGACAAAACGGATGGCACTGTGATAGACTACATCCAATTTGCTGAGTAGAGTGTTGGAGGCTATTTTGTAAATGACATCGCCGAAGTCAAGGATCGATAGGATAGTCAGTTTTACAAGGGTAGGTTTGGCGGCATGAGTGAAGGATGCTTTGTTGCGAAATAGTAAGCCGATTCTAGATTTAGTTTTGGATTGGAGATGCTTAATGTGAGTCTGGAAGGAGAGTTTACAGTCTTACCAGACACCTAGGTATTTGTAGTTGTTCACATATTATAAGTCAGAACCGTCCAGAGCAGTGATGCTAGACGGGCGGGCGGGTGCGGGCAGCGATYGGTTGAAGAGCATGCAATTAGTTTTACTTGCATTTAAGAGCAGTTGGAGGCCACGGAAGGAGTGTTGCATGGCATAGAAGCTCGTTTGGAGGTTTATTAGCATAGTGTCCAAAGAAGGGCCAGATGTATACAGAATGGTGTCGTCGGCGTAGAGGTGGATCAGAGAATCACCAGCAGCAAGAGTGACATCATTGATGTATACAGAGAAAAGAGGCGGCCCGAGAATTGAACCCTGTGGCACCCCCATAGATACTGCCAGAGGTCCGGACAACAGGATTTGACACACTGAACTCTGTCTGAGAAGTAGTTGGTGAACCAAGCGAGGCAGTCATTTGASAAACAAGGCTGTTGAGTCTGCAGATAAGAATGTGGTGATTGACAGAGTCGAAAGCCTTGGCCAGGTCGATGAAAACTGCTGCACAGTATTGTCTTTTATCGATGGCGGTTATGATATCATTTAGGACCTTGAGCGTGGCTGAGGTGCACCCATGACCAGCTCGGAAACCAGATTGCATAGCGGAGAAGGTACAATGGGAAAGGCAGGGTAGGATAGATATAGGTCTGTAACAGTTTGGGTCTAGAGTGTCTCCCCCTATGAAGAGGGGGAGATCTTTAGGGATCTCAGACGATACGGAAGAGAGGTTGAACAGGGGTTAGCATGGGCCGATTCCTCATTGCTAGCTGGGTAGGCACGAGGCGAAGCCAACCGCTGTCTGAGCCAAGTGTTAAAAAGCCTTGTATTTGTGTGTTGCTGGCCAGGTAACCATCCTAATTCTGGTAGACGGAAACGGCCTGATGTACTTGGGACGATTCTGGGCAGTCATTCATTTTGATTCCGGGGCGAGTCCGACATCCGAATCCGGGCCGATTCAGTCAGTTCCGGCCCCACGGAAGAGGGCCGCTTCTGGGCCATTGCTAGCTGGCCTCTGTCTGAGCCAAATGTTAAAAGGCCTTGTATTTGTGTGGTGCTGGCCAGGTAACCATCCTAAGCCCCATCAATAAGATCCTCATTTAGCCAGTTTAGCTAAAATCAAACTCCCGGGGCCTAGAGGCTGACCACGGATATCTACTGTACTGAGTGGGCATCTTCAGAATATAGTATCAACATGTTTTGAGAGGATGTGTGGGTTTGAAATCAAATTTGTCTCCCTGGTCATTCAGATTTGAGTTCTGATAACAGAGAACCCTGAAAACCTCTTCCAGGGGGGTAGGTCTATTATTAGCTGTGATGTCTTCCTGTGTAATTGGAGACACTGTGGCCTATTAACATTACACAAATCTGAGGCCTGGCACATTCCATGGGTATAAATAACATGCGGTGCAGAGATTGGTCGTCGATGAGGGGGAAGGGGATGGTGAGAGAGAGGGAGAGAGAGAGGCAGAGGGCTAAGGCACTACCAATGACTGATAGGACAGCTGTAGACTAGGCACAGTCAGGGCTGAGGACTGAAACACAGAGTTTCAAGAGTCAAAGAGCAAGAAATCATTTGTTTACACCCATTTGACCCAAAAGCACTTTGTAGYAGTAAAGACAGAGGAGGCTGTTGAAGCTGAGGGTGTCCTAAAAAAGTATGCCATACAGGTGACATTTGAATCACATACTGTAATTTCTGTACAAAAACAAGACACTCTCAAGTCCACACGGTTGCAGAATAATATCACAAGAGTATAAACTGCAGTTATAATCCAATTTTATTGAATGCTTGTTCCACACAAAAAACTTGAACTGTAAAAGTTACTGCCTTAAAAAAATCGAACCCGATGCCGGCAATGAAAGAAGCTGCAGTGCGAACAGGAGATCTTAGGCATGTTTGAAACAGTAACTCATCTGATTGGGAGCAGGCTTTAGCCAGGGTAAAAACGCCAGATCTGTATACCACTGAATACCTGGTATTACATCTGATGATCAAGACCAGTCAACCCATCCTACAAGACAAACATGGCCAAAAGACCAAGGCATATTTAGGTATTTCCAAACAGCATCTATTACCCTTTTCATACTATCGTCCAGACCTGAACAAAACTGTGTTTGCTCTGATAWGTTCACACTTTGCTTTTCAACACGGTTCCAGCAACTATGGTGGATGCGTAACTAGGTCAGCCCAATACAGCTTGGTTTGGCTCAGCTCAGCTTGGCTCAGTAGTGTGATGATTGCATGCTGATTTCTGGATACATGAATCATTGGTCTATCAGTCATATAGCTGATTTTCATACAACTAACGGGTGTCACTGATTTAATAATGAGCACATACCCTGGAAATGATTGTACACACATGCATATCCGTAAGTAAGGCTCTATGTAAGACTGAAAGCTAGATTCAATCACACTGCCACTGTATATTTTCATGTTTTTAATATCGTAGATTAAACATACATCCAGGTAGCCTGAAAATGTAAAATTACACTTAAAGGCTAGCATGAAAAACTTTATGCTGGAAAATGTGGAAAGCTATCCAGGAAATAAGCTCTCACAGTYTCACTACAGAATTAGACATTCATCCATTTTCTTTAAACGTCAAATTTCGAACTTGCTCCAAACGTCAAATTTCGAAGTGTTTTTATTGCTCCTGCTGCTCTGTTTTTTTATTTGATTTAATTCATTTCACCTTTATTTAACCAGGTAGGCCAGTTGAGAACAAGGTCTCATTTACAACTGCGACCTGGCCAAGATAAAGCAAAGCAGTGCGATACAACCAACAACACAGGGTTACACATGGAATAAACAAGCGTACAGTCAATAACACAATAGAAAAAAAAGAAAGTCTATATACAGTGTGTGCAAATGGCGTGACGAGGTAAGGAAATAAATAGGCCATAGTAATGAAGTAATTACAATTTAGCAAATTAACACTGGAGGGATAGATGAGCAGATGGTGATGTGCAAGTAGAAATACTGGTGTGCAGTATGGGGATGAGGTAGGTAGATTGTGTCCAAAGAAGGGCCAGAAGTATACAGAATGGTGTCRWCTGCGTAGAGGTGGATCAGAGAATCACCAGCAGCAAGAGCGACATCATTGATGTATACAGAGAAAAGAGTTGGCCCGAGAATTCAACCCTGTGGTACCCCCATAGAGACTGCCAGAGGTCCAGACAACAGTCCCTCCGATTTGACACACTGAACTCTGTCTGAGAAGTAGTTGTATCGTTCCATATCTCCAAGCTTCAWATTTCGAAGTTAAGGGTTAAATTTAGGCACTCATTCYRAATAGTTAAGGTAAAKKTTAAGATTTGGGATAGGGTTAAAACATAAGGTTTAGGAACTCATTCCAAATGGTTAAGGTAAGTGTGAAGGTTTGGGATAGGGTTCAAATAAAAAAACACTGTCCACAAATGGGATCGAATACACAACGTTCTAATCCAGAGTCACACATCTACCACCCCAGCCCACAACACCCTAGCAAAACCCAAGCCTACTTGCCCCTAGTGGACAGTTCTTAAGGCATTTCCCGACGTCCTCAGCACATCCRATTTTGTCAATCTCGAACGACCTGCTGATCCAGGACAGAGCCATGCTATAATACATTATATTACATAATTCTATTTGAGATTATGGAAGTGCAAGAGTTATTAGACTATTACTTTATTAACCTGATGCAGTTTACCAAACACAACCCTAAAGCAACATGTCATCTCTATAGGCTGCCATACTTCTATGCAGTGATTTTGGATATCCTCACTCCTGCAGCCACAAAACAGGCCTCAGGATTCAGTCATCAGGACAAAACAAGGTAACCCGGGACGATAAAGCACTCTAGCCCCTATAAAACTGTTGGTAACACTTAACTTGAAGCATGAAGGTATACTTCTTTATGACTTGTTGTAAGCTTATATGACTTACACAAAGATTTATAATATGTTATGTCTCTATGTATCAACATTTCAACTGACTCAAAATGGCTTCATTTTAAGGATCATCATAAATGATAATACAACATTATAAGAGTGACATATAGTCATAAAATGCATTATAACTGCATCATAATACATCATTCTTGCAGGATGTATGTCAAGTGTTACCCAACTCTTCCCTATGATCCCACCATTACAAATGTACAGCCTGTTGGACAAGTTGTCCATTATCACATTGCCACTGTGTCTTTGTTGGTCTTCACTATTAATCCCTCTTTAGCTCTGCACAAACATAGCTACAAAATCAAATCACGCATTATGACTGGTTCAATTCAATGATTCATTATGCTATTCATGTGAACCCTTCAACTTTTCACAAGCTTTGAGCATTGAGAGATTCAATCGGTAAACTATCATGTCATGACAATGTGGAGATAGTGTAAATGGCTTAAGTTTTTCAAAATAAACTCAAACCTTATTTGCTCACATATTCTTGGATCAATACTCATAAGTATGAATGGCTTGAAACACATGGGAGTATTAGTTGGGGGCAACATGGCCCCAAAACATCCTTGATTGTGCCAGAACTGAGTAGAGAAACACATCGATAAAAGGTCAAGGACTTTGAACACAAAACAATAGGATAAGTGATCCGTCTACATTACCTTCCCCCAGGTCCAGGACGGCGAGCACGGCGCTACTCCGCACCTCCCCGAGATGGTTGTTGGCGATGCAGGTGTAAAGGCCGGCGTCACTGGGCTTGCAGTCCCTGATCCAGAGGCCCCCGTATTCCTGATTATCCATATTCAGCAGGTCGTCGTTGTGGTACCAGTAGAGCGAGGGCTGCGGGTCTCCGGCCACCGCCACTTTCAGGCGGATGTCGCAGCCAGTACCCACAGCGGCGTTCCTCATTTTGCGTACAAACACAGGAGGGGTCTGGGTGGGAAACGCGGAGGCCCCCGAGTCGGGGACCGTCTGACCGGGGTTAGGATTGGCTTTGGCCCGCTTTGGCATGAAGATGGGGCTAGGGACGTTGCGTACCCCCTCATCTGCTCCCTTTTTCAGGGTCATCTGCACCTCTGCCTTTTTCATTGTCACAGTGATGCTTTCTTATAATAGCATTAGCTGCGTATTCAAAATGGGTCCCAATGTTTACTGGACCCTTTTTCTAAATTTCTTTATGATAGTTGACGTAGAGAGATTCAAGAGAAGATTAAAAGTAAGTTTCCCATCTAGACTTGATCATTTTGATTATTATAACTATTGTTAAGCCTTTCAAACGTAACACTAACTTTTAAAGTGGTTTGAATGGGCTCATGTATTGCTAAGAATATCCCTGTAACTTCTGCTATCAAAGTTCTCAAGCAAATAAACGTCATTACAWTGGATTAGATTACCTTCAAAGTGCCCAAGCCAAAATGTTTTTTTTTTGTGACGGCTTTTGAAGTCCAATTGGGAAAATTAGGCACATACAGTCTGTGCACGTTCTCCTGCCTGGCGGTATTTTTAGGGCAAGACCCACAGGATCATGTTGCATTAACAGCTCCCAGTCTTGCCTTCTAGAAGTTGATGGCCTCTGCCTTTCACCTTCCTTTCCCCTGGCTGGTTTCTCTTGCTTCTCACCCCTCTTGAGCCGGTCCTTGTCTTGAACTCGTTCAGCGCGAGTCAAAGAAAACTTGCACTGAACTCTTGTAAACCTGTAAAGGACTATTCCCTTACTTCCCAGTTTGACCCTTAAGATTGGCTGACAAACTCACTTTGTTTCCAATTCAGTATGCACCAGTCTCAGTCGCACCAAATGTACACTGTCTGTCCCCCCCTCTTGTCCCAAAAGAGCTAAGCTTTCTCACTCATGATCTCTCGCAACCTCTGCCAGGCAAGTCCTTAGCGGAAGAGACAGCCACACAACCAGAAGGCATCAGAATGACAGCTGCATGCTGATATGTCTGCCCTGTCCCCCTTAGCTCCTGCCCCCTTGAAATGTTTAACCAATCGGGTGGTCTCCAGTGCATGTGGGACGGTGCCACAGTGAGCAGGGAGGTTTGATTTGATTTGTAGGTCAAATGCAGAAGCTCACAAGTAACTTCACAAAATGTATTCAGGAGGGCCAAAACGTAACATTATGACGATTACTACCATTCACTGAAGGAGGGAAACGAGGTACAACACAACTATGGTGTAGACGCACCCCCGCAACCTCGATTGAAAAACGAAAATCAAGCCTGACAAGGCCAATGAAATCAGCACCTTGCTGGAAGCCCGGCCTTCCACAGGTGATAAACGTGAAGCTCGGATTTATTCCTTCAATTAAATACTGCCCTTCGCCGAGCCCAGGAACGGACGGTGCGGGGCCAAACTGGTGTTGTACCTCTTTTCCCTCCTTCAGGGAACAGTATTTATAGTCATAATGTTACTTTCCCTTTCAGTTAGTACTCTTGGTACAACACTACTATGGGGAAATGAAATCAAGCCCAAAGCTGAGCCCAGCGAATACTAAATGAAACGGTCCACGCAGACCTCCAAGACCTCGACCCCGCAAGAAGCGGTAGTCTGGGAATTGCGCACACTGCATGGTGTCTAGTGACTTTCCCCTGTCCCAGCTGTAAGCACAATGTAAGCACACTGATGCCCAACCAGCCACAACACAAATTTCCCCTAAAGTTTAAATAACGCCCAAGACTCTGCCAGACCCCCAGTGGAGTGGGCACGTACACCGCTAGGTAACCCTTGTCCCTTGCTGCTATATGCCAGGGAGATAGTCTCCACAATCAAGTGGGAGAGACGCTGCCTAGAGAGCACCCTGCCGCGAGCTTCATAAGTAAATCAGACAAAAAGCTGGTGAGCTGGATTAGCAAAACAGATAAAAAGCTAGTTACAGAACTGGATATGCCTGGTCCACTCAATGTAGATGCGTAAAGCTTGGAACGGGCACAGGGCATGTAACCTCTGTTTTTCTTCATAAGCAAAAGGAGGAGTTGATAAGGGAAATATCTAAAAAGCATAAGACCTGTAGGACATAGCCATGACTTTTGGGGTGAAGGGTCGCATTTGGACGCAACATTACACAGGGCGAACTGAGTACAAGAAGGGTGTAAAACTTGGAGGTCTTCAACACGCATATCTGAGGTCAAAGCCATGAGCAGGAAGTTATTGTAGGAGAGGAAACTCAGATCCACAGCCTCSTGTGGTTCAAAGGGTTCAMACACAGAGCACCCAAAACCAAAGCTATATCCCGAGTGCCTGCAATAGGTTTAGAGACCGGTCTGAGCCAGTTTGAGGAACTGCACCACTGGCTGATGAGCCCCTGGAGTGGCACCATCAATTCTCAYGACATTCTGAAATAGCCGCCATGTACAGGCAATTTTTGAAAGTATTCAGACCCGTTGACTTTTTCCACATTTTGTTACGTTACAGCTTTATAAGAAAAATAATAAGAAAAATAAATAAATAATAATCCCTCATCATTGTACACACAATACCCCATAATGACAAAGCAAAAACTGGTTTATATATTTTTGGGCAAATTTATATATATAAAAAAATATATATATATAACATTTTCATAAGTATTCAGACCCTTTACTCAGTACTTTGTTGAAGCACCTATGTCAACGTTTACAGCCTCGAGTCTTCTTGGGTATGACGCTACAAGCTTGGCACACCTGTATTTGGAGAGTTTCTTCCATTCTTCCCTGCAGATCCTCACAAGCTCTGTCAGGTTGGATGGGGAGCGTCACTGCACAGCTATTTTCAGGTCTCTCCAGAGATGTTTGATTGGGTTCAAGTCCGGGCTCTGGCTGGGCCACTCAAGGACATTTAGAGACTTGTACCGAAGCCACTACTGTGCCTTGGGTGTGTGTTTAGGGTTGTTGTCCTGTTGGAAGCTGAACCTTCRCCCCAGTCTGAGGTCTTGAGTGCTCTGGAGCAGGTTTTCATCAAGGATCTCTCTGTACTTTGCTCCGTTCATCTTTCCCTCGATCCCTACTAAACTGCCAGTCCCTGCCACTGAAAAACATCCCCACAGCWTGATGCTGCCACCACCATGCTTCACTGTAGGGAGGTGCCAGGTTTCCTCCAGACGTGACGCTTGGCACTCAGGGCAAAGAGTTCAATCTTGGTTTCATCAGACCAGARAATCTTGATTCTCAAGGTCTGACAGTCCTGTAGGTGCCTTTTGGAAAACTTCAAGTGGGGTGTCATATGCCTTTTACTGACGAGTGGCTTCCATCTGGCCACTCTACCATCTACCATAAAGGCCTGATTGGTGGGGTGCTGCAGAGATGGCTTTCCTTCTGGAAGGTTCTCCCATCTCTACAGAGGAACTCTGGAGCTCTGTCAGAGTGACCATTGGGYTWTTGCTCACCTCGYTGACCARGGCCCTACTTCCCCAATTGCTAAGTATTGCCGAGCAGCTAACTCTAAGATGAGTCTTGGTGGTTCCAAACTTCTTCCATTAAAGAATGATGGAGGCCACTGTGTTTCTTGGGGACCTTCAATGTTGCAGAGGTTTTTTGGTACTCTTCCCCAGATCGGTGCCTCAACACAATCCTGTCTCGGAGCTCTATGGACAATTTCGCCGACCGCATGGCTTGGTTTTTGCTCTTACATGCACTGTCAACTGTGGGACCTTATATAGACAGGTGTGTTCATTGCCAAATCTTGTCCAATCAATTGAATATACCACAGGTGGACTCCAATCCAGTTCTACAAAACATCTCAAATGTGATTAATGGAAACAGGATGGACCTGAGCTCAATTTCGAGTCTCATAGCAAAGGGTCTGAATAGTTATGTAAATAAGGTATATACAGTTGAAGTCGGAAGTTTACATAGACTTAGGTTGGCATCATTAAAACTAATTTTTCAACCACTCCACAAATGTCTTGTTAACAAACTATAGTTTYGGCAAGTCGRTTAGGGCATCTACTTTGTGCATGACACAATACATTTTTACAACAATTGTTTACAGACAGATTATTTAACTTATCACTGTATCACAATTCCAGTGGGTCAGAAGTTTAGATACACCAAGTCGATTGTGCCTTTAAACAGCTTGGAAGATTCCAGAAAATTATGTCTTGGCTTTAGAAGCTTCTGATAGGCTAATTGACATAATTTGAGTCAAATGAAGGTGTACCTGTGGATGTATTTCAAGGCCTATCTTCAAACTCAGTGTCTCTTTGCTTGACATCATGGGAAAATCTAAAGAAATCAGCCAAGACCTCAGAAAAAAATGGTAAACCTCCACAAGTCTGGTTCATCCTTGGGAGCAATTTCCAAACGCCTGAAGGTACCATGTTCATCTGTACAAACAATAGTATGCAAGTATAAACACCATGGGACCACGCAGCCGTCATAACGCTCAGGAAGGAGACACTTCTGTCTCCTAGAGATGAACGTACTTTGGTGCGAAAAGGCAAATCAATCCCAGACAAACAGCAAAGGACCTTGTGAAGATGCTGGATGAAACAGGTACAAAAGTATCTATATCCATAGTAAATGAGTCCTATATCGACACAACCTGAAAGGCCGCTCAGCAAGAAGAAGACACTGCTCCAAAAACGCCATAAAAAAAGCCAGACTACGGTTTGCAAATGCACATGAGGACAAAGATCGTACTTTTTGGAGAAATGTCCTCTGTCTGATGAAACAAAAATAGAACTGTTTGCCATAATGACCATTGTTATGTTTGGAGGAAAAAGGGGAGGCTTGCAAGCCGAAGAAACCATCCCACCATGAAGCACGGGGGATGGCAGAATCATGTTGTGGGGGTGCTTTGCCGCAGGAGGAACTGGTTCACTATACAAATAGATGGCATCATGAAGTAGGAAAATTATATGGATATATTGAAGCAACATCTCAAGACATCAGTCAGGAAGTTAAAGCTTGGTCACAAATGGGTCTCCAAATGGACAATGACCCCAAGCATACTTCCAAGTTGTGGCAAAATAGCTTAAGACAACAAATTCAAGGTATTGGAGTGGCCATCACAAAGCCCTGACCTCCATCCCATAGAAAATTGTGTGTGCAGAACTGAAAAAGTGTGTGCGAGCAAGGAGGTCTACAAACCTGACTCAGTTACACCAGCTCTGTCAGCGGGAGTTGGCCAAAATAATCCCCCAACTTATTGTGGAAGCTTGTGGAAGGCTACTCGAAAATGTTTACGCAAGTTAAACAATTTAAAGGCAATGCTACCAAATACTGATTGAGTGTATGTAAAATTCTGACACACTGGGAATTGTGATAAAAGAAATAAAAGCTGAAATAAATCATTCTCTCTACTATTATTGTGACATTTCACATTCTTAAAAATAAAGTGTGTCCTAACTGACCTAAAACAGGGAATCTTAACTAGGATTAAATGGCAGAATTGTGGAAAAATCGAGTTTAATTGTATTTGGATTAGGTGTATGTAAACTTCCGACTTCAACTGTATATATAGATAGATAATCTATATGTATATGTTTCTTTTTTAAATTTTATAAATGTGCATAATATTTTAATAAGGCTGTAATGTAATAAAGTGGAAAAGTCAAGGGGTCTGAAAACTTTCCAAATGCACTGTATGTTTTTCATATCAATCAGTGCATCCGTTCCCCTCATCGAGAGAAAAAGAGGATAAAGCGTGCTTCCTCGTGACTCGTAAAGGTCTACGTCGGCCATGCCGAACATTTCCCATCTGGGAGACCACCTAGGGGTGTGGCCACCACTCCTAAGAGAGAGCACCCCTGGATAGAAGATCTGCACCCGAGTTGAGGCAACCAGGTACATGCATCACCCAAARCGAGAGTATGTGCGYACTGCTCCACAGCAATAGGTATCACCAAGGTTAGAAGGGAGAGAGACTGAGTCCCTCACCTTCTGTTGATGTATGCCACCACCGCCGTAAATATTGCCCAGCACAAGCYAGCCAAACAAAGGCGGGAGGAAGCACCTGAGTGACAGATAGAYCGTCAGGAACTCCAGGCTCCACACCGCTGTCCATAACCCCCCCACCACCCTCTGGGGGATGCATCTGTCGTGAWCACCCTGCAGAGTAAAACTGAACCCATTGGAGTCCCCTGACAATAACAAGGGGTCCACCACCCTGGCCCGTAGCCCCGACTGGGACACCTGAAGCAACCGGTTAGGCTGGGAGATGTGTCTAGGTGAGCAACTAGCACCTATCACTGAAAAGGCTGCAACAACAATAGCCCCAGGGGAGCGGCTTCTATCACAGAAGCCATCAACCCAGTAGGCGTAGGCACTGGCGGGAACGCACTGCGTGACACAGCCGAAATGTATCTAATCAGAGCCAGAACCTGGACACCCCGTGTAGGGATAGACAAACGTGATTTGCGAGTGAGTCTCACTTGAGACCCCGAAACGGAAGACAACAATTTTTCTGGTTTTGGACACCAGCATGTGCAGTATGTGTGTAAAACTTTTTTCCTCCAGCCAGTCAATTGTAATAGCCGGTGGTGGCTCATGAGCATTCTGAATTAATAGACTCTGAGGTGCTTGCTGAAGACACTGAAGTCTAGAAGGGGGAGAAAGTTCAGATCACTTTTCGGAACCAGGAAATACTGKCTGTACCTGCCGTCCTGGATCTGACATAGAAACCACTCGGATTGCTGGCKTCTGGAGACGGGAGGATATTCCCTCCCTCAAAACAGGCACTGAGGCCTCGGGAACAGTCAAAGTGACGACGCCACAAAAGCGCRGGGAAAGAGCAAGAATTTGGAGCCTGTACCCAGACATAACTGTTTGCATGATGCAGAGCAACACTGCGCATACACGCCATTGGTTGGAGYAGACAGCAGCATCCCGTTAAGTGCCATCTGAAGGGGTGGGACACCACCTTGTGGACTGGGAGAGATTGGTTCTTTTTCCCTTTCCACCACTCTCGACCACCATTTGTCTGGATCTGGAGAAGGGACACTTTTCATTGAACCCAYGTGGGAGACGCAACACTTCCGACACCCTTGAACATTGTGGAAGTTTGGGTACTCACAACTGTTTATGTACCGAGGTTTGCCTGAAGCCCGGTCTACTCTGGATTCGGGGGCTCCGGCAATCAGTGACGTAATCCAATTGGCAATGCCACTTTGGGGTACTTCTGTCACAACGAGACACTCGGTTTAGGCAGCAAGACGAGTACTGGTAACCGGCTGGCACCCAGTGCTGGACCCTACGCATAAAAAATGGACCCAGGGAAAAAACACTACCATGAAGCTTATCAAACCCACCAGTCATAGGTATCGGTGCCATAGCACCTGGTAAACCAGCTGAAAAAGACAGCTCTGAAAAGCTACACTCAGCGAACAATGAACGTTGCCACAACTCTAAAGAACATTCCCTGAAGAATCTCGTTTAGRAAATGAACTAACRTTTTCATAGGAATGTTCCCGTGATGTGTAAGGAATGTTTCCAAGAAGCTGTCATCAAGGCAAAGGGTGGCTATTTGAAGAATCTCAAATGTAAAGTATATTTTGATTTGTTTTACACTTTTTTGGATGCTACATGATTCCATATGTGTTATTTCATCATTTGGATGTCTTCACTATTTTTCTACAATGTAGAAAATAGTAAAAATAAAGAAAAACCCTTGAATGAATAGGTGTTCTAAAACTTTTGACCRGTACTGTATGTTCTAGACATATTTCATGGGAATGTTGCAAGAACATTTGTGCACCCCCCCCAAAAAACTAATCATTATACATCGCGTCTTGTTACTGTTGCCAAGCCAGGCCCTGGTTGATAAACCACTGATCCATTCATAGCTCTTTGTCTGTTGGTAAGGTTAGAGATCAGACCCTGGTTCGATTCCGGGCTGTATCACAACCGGCCGTGATCAGGAGTCCCATAGGGCGGCGCACAATTTGCCCAGCGTYGTCCGGGTTAGGGGAGGGTTTTACCAGGGTAGGCCGTCATTTTAAATAAAMATTTGTTCTGAACTKACTTGCCTAGTTAAATGAATGTAAAAAATAAAAAGAGATACTCATACAGTATTTTCAATGTGGATGTTTGACACATGATTACATTGTGCACGTTCATTTATACAGAAATTATCATTCAACATATCCTCACCGGGGATTTGAACTCTCAATCTTTTGSCTCACAGTACTCTGCTCTTCCGCGGGGGCCAGTCGTGAATAGCTGTAATGGACATTTGTGACCTTATCTTCTGCTTTTAAGATACGGTTCGATCCCTCCTTGTGGCACTACTTGATTGAGTAAATAAAACACTAAATAATCACAATACAGTAACTATTGGTCACTCTATGTATTATTATTCTAATATGTATTTATTATAGAATTGTGTCAGTTATTAATGATAAACCTTTAAACTGCACTCTTCCTCCCATCCCTCTATTTTTCAGCTCGATGAAAAAACCTACACAGTCCAAGGGTTGCAGGTCTGCCAACTTCCTTCTGGTCACACATTGTATTCAGAGAAATATCCACTAAACCAAAGACATTGCTTTAACTGTGAATGTACTTTATTGCAGATATTTTCCTCAAATAAAATGGAGCATACATAAAATAAACAAGTTATTACAATTGATTTACATTGGGTCTAATATGTGTGTGAGAGGGAGACTTGTATTTCAACTCAGAAAAAAGTACACAGAATTTCCTCGAACTGTACACATTAAGCCATTGTCTTTTACAATATTATCAATCACACTTSGATTTGATAGATATTTAGAGTAATTATGTAGATATTGAGAATGGATATGAAGGAGTAGATATCTCCAATCGTAAAATAAAATGGAGCAAACATTAAACAAGGAATTACAACTTATTACATGTGATAATATGTGTGAAGCGCATGTTGTTTTATTTTTTCCTCATCAGCCACCCATCTCTGCTTTGTCAGCGTCTTCATAGCGCCAGAGTACGCACTTCTGGTGCAGGCTGTAGGCAGTTGGTGGAGTGCATGCAGATCTGAAAGAGAAATGCAACAAAGTGACTAAGTTTCCAGCTCCAAACATGTCTTGTGTCATCTGTTGGGGTGATGAGCATATGCACACAAGTAAGGGATGAATAGAGAATATGTACATATAAATACATGGAATGAGCGATGGCCTGCGACATAGGCAAGATGCTAGATGGTATAGAGCAGTACTATACATATGAGATGAGCGAGTAGGATGTAAACACTATTAATAGTGGCGTTATTTAAAGTGACTAATGATAGCATAGGCAAGATGCAGTAGAATGTATATAACAGTATATACATATGAGATGAGTAATGTAGGATATGTAAACATATTAAAGTGGCGTTATTTAAGGTGACTAGTGATATCTTTTTATTAAGTCCATTTATTAAAGTGGTCAGAGATTTGAGTCTGTATGTTGACAGCAGCCTTCTATGTTAGTGATGGCTGTTTAACAGTCCGATGCCTTGAGAAGAAGCTGTTTTTCAGTCTCTCGGTCCAGGCTTTTGACACCTGTACTGACTCGCCTTCTGGATGATAGCGGGGAAACAGGCAGTGCGCTCGGGTGGTTGATGTCCTTGATGATCTTTTTGCCTTCCCTGTGACATCGGGTGCTGTAGGTCTCCGTAGGGCAGTAGTTGCCCCCGGTGATCGTTGTGCAGACCGCACCGCCCTCTGAGAGCCTTGCGGTTGAGGGCGGATTGCAGTTGCCGTACACAGGCGGTGATACAGCTCTAACAGGATGCTCTCGATTGTGCGCTGTTGCATCTTCTTCACCACACTGTCTGTGTGGGTGGACCCTTCAGTTTGTCCGTGATGTGTACGCAGAATTAAAACTTTCCCCTTCTCCACATGCTGGTCCCATCGATGTGGATTGGGGGGTGCTCCCTCTGCTGTTTCCTGAAGTCCACGATCATCTCCTTTGTTTTGTTGACGTTGAGTGAGAGGTTGTTTTCCTGACACCACACTCTGAGGGGCCTCACCTCCTCCCTGTAGGCCGTCTCGTAGTTGTTGGTAATCAAGCCTACCACTGTATTGTCATCTGTAAACTAGATGATTGAGTAGGAAGCGTGCACGGCCACGCAATCATGGGTGAACAGGGAGTACAGGAGAGGGATAAGAACGCACCCTTGTGGGGCCCCAGGATCAGCGCGGTGGAGATGTTGTTTCCTACCTTCACCACCTGGGGGCGGCCCGTCAGAAAGACCAGGACCCAGTTGCACAGGGCGGGGTCGACACCCATGGTCTCGAGCTAAATGACGAGTTTGGAGGGTACTATGGTATTAAATGCTGAGCTGTAGTCAATGAACAGTATACTTACATAGGTATTCCTCTTGTCCAGATGGGATAGGGCAGTGTGCAGTGTGATGGCGATTGCATCGTCAGTGGACCTATTGGGGCGGTAAGCAAATTGGAGTGGGTCTAGGGTATCAGGTAGGGTGGAGGTGATATGCTCCTTGACAAGTCTCTCAAAGCACTTCATGATGACAGAMGTGAGTGCAACGGGGCGGTAGTAATTTAGTTCAGTTACCTTAMATTTCTTGGGAACAGGAACAATGGTGGCCATCTTGAAGCATGTGGGGACAACAGACTGGGATAGGGATTGATTGAATAAGTCCGTAAACACACCAACCAGCCAGCTGGTCCGAACAAAGGATCCACTTCGGGAAAGACGTATTCCTGGTCGTAATGTTGTTAAGTTGTCAAAGCTTTTATATGCAATAGTTCTTCCCGGCTGTATGTAATAACACTTGAGATTTCCTGGGCTAACAATGTAAGAAATAATACATAAAATAATACATAAAAAACAAATAACTGCATAGTTTCCTAAGGACCGAGGCAACCATCGAGGCAACCATCTTTGTCGGCGCCATCTTGTATTTAGAAATAATGCTGCTCAAATTGAAAATCATTAAACTAAATAATGAGGATTTCTATCAGCCTAATTGAGGTGTAGATTACATCTCAAATTGCAGTGTTCTAACTTGTAAACAGGGCTGCATGAGATTTCTGTTAATGCGACTCCGTGCAGCCAATGGCAATGTCCGCTTTAGGTATAATGCCAGGAGACGCTTATGAATTTGACAGCTCTAACACAGTTCCAACTCAGACACCGCCAAAACAACCGCTATGTGGATGTCGGCTAAAGTGGACAGGCGCACAGTAGTACATAGAGCCATGACTACGAGGTACTCTATTCCACATCAAGTAACTCACGCAAGCAGTAAAATTTGATTTAAAAAAACAGATAGAAATACACCTTATGGAACAGCGGGGACTGTGAAGAGACACATGCGTACATAAGATAACACACGCACGCACACAAGGATTTTGTGAAGCAGATATGTGGTAGTAGAGTAGTGGCCTGAGGGAACATCCCTAATATGTTGTGAATGTATTGTAATGCTTTTAAAATTGTATAACTGCCTCAATTTTGATGAACCCGAAGAAGAGTAACCTCAGTCTTCGCAGCAGCTAATGGGGCTCCAAAATAAATACAATACAACAAATGAATTAAGTTTGTATGTGTGTGTGGGTGTGGGTGTGTATCTGGCAACCCACGCAGCAGACTTCCTTTTCCCAACTGCTCATTCTACTTGCCCTTGCAATCTGATGTGTGTGTGTGTTCTGTGTTATGATGACTTAGAAGTGTCGAGCTGACCACAACCTTGTAGTAAGCCATTCAGTGATTAGCTTGTGTACAGTATAAAGGATATCAAATATTCAGATCTGGATTGACAAGTAGGCAAAATCGTGTGAAGTTGCAAACCTCTAGGGCTTAGTCTACACAAGTTAAATAAAGGATGCAGGACATGAGCTCTATGACTATGCCTCAGGACTACCTGGCCTGATGACTCCTGGCTGTCCCTGTCTCCAATCCACCTAGTCGTGCTGCTGATCCAGTCTCTGCTGTTTCTGTCTGCAGCTATGGAACCCTGACCTGCTCAAGGCTCACCGGAGGTACTAACTTGTCCCAGACCCGCTGTTTGATCCTGTCTCTCTCTACCGGACCTACTGTCTCAACTAGAGGTCGACCGATTATGATTTTTCAACGCCTATACCAATACCGGTTATTGGAGGACCATTTAAAGCTGATACCGATTAATCGGCCGATTTATTTATTTATTTGTAATAATGACAATTAAAACAAAACTGAATGAACACTTTTATTTTAACTTAATAGAATACATCAATAAAATCAATTTAGCCTCAAATAAATAATGAAACACGTTCAATTTGGTTTAAATAATGCAAAAGAGAAGAAAGTAAAATTGCAATATGTGCCATGTAAAAAAGCTAACCTTTAAGTTCCTAGCTCAGAACATGAGAACATATGAAAGCTGGTGGTTTCTTTTAACATGAGTCTTCAATATTCCCAGGTAAGAAGTTTTAGGTTGTAGTTATTATAGGACTATTTCTCTCTATACCATTTGTTTTTCATATACCTTTGACTATTGGATGTTCTAATAGGCACTTTAGTATTGCCAGTGTAACAGTATAGCTTCCGTCCCTCTCCAAGCCCCTACCTGGGCTCGAACCAGGAACACATCGACAACAGCCACCCTCGAAGCATCGTTACCCATCGCTCCACAAAAGCCGCGGCCCTTGCAGAGCAAGGGGAACAACTACTTCAAGGTCTCAGAGCGAGTTACATCACCGATTGAAACGCTATTAGCGCGCACCCCGCTAACTAGCTAGCCATTTCACATTGGTTACACCAGACTAATCTCGGGAGTTGCTAGGCTTGAAGTCATAAACAGCTCAATGCTTGAAGCACATGGAAGAGCTGCTGGCAAACGCACAAAAGTGCTAAATATTCCTGTTACATTGCACAACCTTCAATGTTATGTCATAACTACGTAAAATTCTGGCAAATTAGTTCGCAACGAGCCAGGCGGCCCAAACTGTTGCATATACCCTGACTCTAAGTGCAATTAACGCAAGAGAAGTGCCACAATTTTCCTAGTTTAATATTGCCTGCTAATCTGGATTTATTTTAACTAAATATGCAGGTTTAAAAAAATATACCTCTGTGGATGGATTTTAAGAAAGGCATTGATGTTTATGGTTAGGTACATTCGTGCAACGATTGTGCATTTTTCGCAAATGCGCTTTTGGTTAGTCATCCCCCGTTTGGCGAAGTTGGTCTTCACACAGTTCGCGGCCCAAACTGCTGCATATAGCCTGACTCTGTTGCACAGAACGCAAGAGAAGTGACACAATTTCATCAAGTTAAAAGAAATTCATGTCAGCAGGCAATATTAACTAAATATGCAGGTTTAAAAATATATACTTGTGTATTGATTTTAAGAAAGGCTTGATGTTTATGGTTAGGTACACATTGGTGCAACGACAGTGCTTTTTTCGCGAATGCGCTTGTTAAATAACCGTTTGTGAAGTAGGCTATGATTCAATGATAAATTAACAGGCACAGCATTGATTATATGCAATGCAGGACAAGCAGATAAACTAGTAATATCATCAACCATGTGTAGTTAATTAACTAGTGATTATGTGAAGATTGATTGTTTTATAAGATATGTTTAATGCTAGCTGCACCTTACCTTGGCTCCTTGCTGCACTCGCATAACAGGTAGTCAGCCTGCCACGCAGTCTCCTCGTGGAGTGCATGTAATCGGCCGTGATCGGTATCCAAAAATGCTGATTACCGATTGTTATGAAAACTTCAAATCGGCCCTAATTAAAATCGGTCATTCCATTAATCGGTTGACCTCTAGTCTCAACGCTAAATGCTCAACTATGAAGAGCCAACTGGCATTTGCTCCTGACGTGCTGAACTATTGCACCCTCTGTAACCCTCTTATTATTTGACACTGCTTGTCATCTATGAATAATCTAGATATGGCTCAACTACTCTTTTATAATCCCACCAGACAGACAGAAGAGACTGCAGAGGCTGGTTCTCAGGTTTCTTCCTAAGGTTTCTGCCTTTCTAGGGAGTTTTTCCTAGCCACTGTGCTTCTACGTCTGCATTGCTTGCTCTTTGGGGTTTTAGGCTGGGTTTCTGTATGAACTGCTGATATAAAAAGGGCTTCATAAAATATATTTGATAGATTGCTTGTAAATGCTTCTATTCATGTCAGTAACTAAATATAAATATGACATTGAGTTGTCTTCCATTTCCTCAATAGGAAGTTGTACCTTAGCCAACACTTTTTCCTGGTCTTTCCTGCYRGGGACAGGGGGCTTCAGGTGTGGGAATGACAACAGGCTTTTCAACAAAATATCTATCTATCTAGCTTGTATGATTGCAAAGTTTTAAAGCAAAGTTGACTTTCCAGTATGCTGGTCTCTCAGGAACTAGAATGAGGCATCCAGATATGAGGTTAGTTAGCATTAGCTAGCTAGCAGCGCCAGCATGTTAGCTATGGAATAATCTATCCAGCAACAATGTTAAGCCATGCTCACTTCGTCAGATAAATCAAATCGGACTGAAATAATTAACAGGCTGAACGAACATTTCTGTGACTAACTAGCTAACTTTAGCTTGCCAGCTCAGTGGCCGTGGATGCACCTATTCCKGTTGACCTATTCCTGCACCTATTCCTCCCACGTCCTGCATGGAGAGGCGCCACTGAGCCAACATGTGGCCAGAATTATAGTACATCCGGGTTGGTTTACAAACCCTATTGACAATGCATGGGAAACTGTTTAGGGCMGTTTAGCAAAATAATCCCGGCTGGAGGCCTTATTTCTATTACAGCATTTTGGAATACTGTCATTCATATTCTATTCACCCAGCTCAATATAACATTGATAGTTTATGGCTACTACATGATCCTCAAATTTGCCCTATACCAATCATAAGGTTGCTACAACCTAGCCTATGAATGAAAGTTTACAATGTAGGTGTACACAGGTCAAGATAATTTTTTTTAGGTGACAGACAGTGACTAATGGACAGACAGTAACACATTCAATACCATCTTGCATGCTCTTACCTGCATCTAGCTGATCTAGGGTGCAATTCAGGTAAGTTCATCCCTGTTCCGTCCTGTTTACTTCCCTTTAAGATACACCCCTGATCACATGTGAACACAGTTCACTTTCATAGCAGCCACATTGTATTCCTTCTCACATGTACGCACTCTCCTTCTCTCACCTTTTCCCTTCGCTTGTGGAGTTCAATGCACAACACATCAGTTTCATGTGGCCAGGCAAAAAAGAACATTCCATGCCAAACCAAATCATAACCGCTACAATCATTGTCACCATATTAGCTAAAGTAACGTTATAGTCAACATTGCTAATAAAACTAACACGTTAGTAAACCCGCTACAATCATGCATTACAGTGGACAGTCAGTAAGTAGTTTAGCAGTTACACTTTAGCAGTTACACACTTTACACAATACATTTGTAAATACAAAAGCTTATCCTTGACTTAGAAGAGTTCCAGTGTTGTGTTGGATAGTCATAGCCAGCTAGCTAACATCCCTCTGTTTGAACCAGGTGTTTGAGTAGACTAAACTAGCGAGCTGCATTTGCTAGCCAAGTAAGTGAAAGTGGGGGGGGAAAATGACAGAATATCTCTCTCTTTTGCTTCTCCTTCATTTTTGAAGGAATTCATTTTTTGAAGAAATGAATTTGTTCAAAACTGTTCAACGATTGTCTTTCTCTTTGAGTCATATACTCACCACATTGTATGCAGTGCTAATGTAGCTAACTGTAGCTGGTGCTTTCAGTACTACATTCATTCTCTGATCCTTTGATTGGGCGGACAACATGTCAGTTCATGCTGCAAGAGTGCTGATAGGTTGGAGGACGCCCTCCAGAAGTTGTCATAATTACTGTGTAAGTCTATGGAAGGGGGTGAGAACCATGAGCCTCCTAGATTTTCTATTGAAGTCAATGTACCCAGAGGTGGACAGAGGTTAGCTGTCCTCTGGCTACACCCTTGTGTTACCCTACAGAGTGTTGTTGAGGCTWAATGGTACCGGCCTCAGACTAAATCTGAAGGTGGCCTGTAGTGATGAAGAGAAACGGACACAAAAGTTATCGTCTTGACAGTTCTGGCACTTTCTTTATTCACTATATACATTTTCTTATTCAATTATCTAATTTCAAATATTTAGTTTTGTTCATTTTATTGGATTGGTAATTAATGACAACAAAACCTTAATTGACGTACAAGTGCACACATCAATTTACAACCAATAAGTGGACTTTACCTGTAGTATATTTCCTCATTCACACAATAGAAACGCTTATAGATCAAGATAAACAACTGACATGTCTGAATATTGCTACACATGTATAAAACGGATAAACATTACATTCAGCTTCAAAGCAATGGTGCAACGATGAAATTGTCTCTCTCTCTTGCACCCGCACAGCCTGCACTAAAGTCAGTTGACACAGGCATAGTGCACACCGCCATTTTACCAGCTTGTGAGCACAATTTTACTCAAAACCAATAACTTCTAAAACGAACTCAAACACTTCAAATGAATTGATTCTTTATTAAATCATTTAATTACTACCAGAAAATCATGTATATTTACTCAGAAAAACCCAGTCTCTATGTGTATTTTTTTTTACCACAGCTAGCATAAAGCTAACATACRCTCTCATTCATTCTCAATCTCGTTCTTTTACACAAAAATCATTCTTCAAACTTTTCCCAAATGTGATAATCCCTTGACTGGTTTGTTACCTAGCATGTTATGAAGTTATTTCACTATTAGAAAGTTTAAACGTGCTGTTACATACCAGTAGTGATAAAGAAAAACTAACACAAAAGTTATCGTCTTGACAGTTCTGGCACTTTCTTTATTCTGAGGAATGGCACGATAACTTTTGTGTCCATTTCTCTTTATCACTACAGGCAACCTTCAGATTCAGTCTGAGGCCAGTAACATTTGGAGGCTCGTCCAGGATCGCAACACCATCTGGCTGGTTGCTGATCCTACAACACCGAGATACGTACGTCAGTGCTGCAGAAAGGGCTGTGAGAGTCATCCAGAGAGCTGAGTGAGACAACAGGTATCCAGCGAAGAAGGCGCCGCATCGCAATATCATCTGGGACATCCAGAAACATCTAACATCACTGAACAGAAGCCAGCTGCACACACTAGCAGTGGCACTAGACGGAGAGAGCGAGAGAGACATTCCAAAGATATCTGAGTACAACAAACCAGAAATCTTTGACTACATCGTGCACTATATCAAGGGTGACAAGGTGCTGAAGGTGGAGGACAAGGGTTTGTMCTGCTTGCTTCACCTGCTTGATCAACTTCATGAACTGTTATCAACCAAGAAGAATGACACCACACCAAGACACTGTGAGCAATGGTACAGAGCCTGCAGCACCCCGTGTTGCAGAACAGGTATTGGGGTTGGTGAGGGTTACTGATGTAGCAGCACTGCTGCCCAGTAGCTGCCCACCATACATGGTGGTCAAATCTCTGATTCTGTGTCTGATTTTACCTACAGCAGTGTATGTACACATGGATGAGGGTCTCCGAGAGAAGTATGATTAGTCAGAAGTAATCAGAAATGTACTAAAGTAATCAAACCAGGTCATTTCAGGGACTTGTTGACAAATAAAGGGGTGTCTATTCTTTGTGACTTCATCTACAGTACATGACCAAAGGTATGTGGACACCTGCTTGTTGAACATCTCATTTCAAAATCATGGGCATTAATATGGAGTTGGTCCCCCCTCTGCTGCAATAACAGCCTCCACTCTTCTGGGAAGGCTTTCCACTAGATGCTGGAACATTGCTGTGGGGACTTGCTTCCATACAGCCACAAGAGCATTAGTGAGTTTGGCACTGATGTTGGGCATTTAGGTCTGCCTCGCAGTCAGCATTCCAATTCATCCCAAAGGTGTTCGATGGGGTTGAGGTCAGGGCTCTGTGCAGGTCAGTCATGTTTTCCACACCAACCTCGACAAACCATTTCTGTTTTGACCTCGTTTTGTGCAAGGGGGCATTGTCATGCTGAAACAGGAAAGGGTCTTCCCCAAACTGTTGACACAAAGTTGGAAGAAAATAATTGTYGAGAATGTCATTGTATGCTTTAGCGCTAAGACTTCCCTTCACTGGAACTAAGTGTCCTCGCCCGAACCATGAAAAACAGCCCCAGACCATTATTCCTCCTCCACCAAACTTTAGAGTTGGCACTATGCATTCGGGCAGGAATGCGTTCAATGGCGGTGAGCTTTACACCATTCCAGCCAACGCTTAGCATTGCACATGATTGGCCATTGAAACCTATTTCCTGAAGCTCTCGACGAACAACTWTTGTGCTGATGTTGCTTCTAGCTGCAGTTTGGAACTCTGTAGTGAGTGTTGCAACCGAGAATAGACGAACTCGGCGGTCCCGTTCTGGAGCTTGTGTGGCCTAACACTTTTTGGCTGAGCCGTTGGTGCTCCTAGATGTTTCCACTTCAAAATAACAGCACTTACAGTTGACCGGGGAAACTTTAGCCAGACAGAAATTTGACATCCTATGATGGTGCCATCCTATGATGGTGCCACGTTGAAAGTCATTGAGCTCTTCAGCAAGGCCATTCTACTGCCAATGTTTGTCAATGGAGATTGCATGTCTGTGTGCTCGATTGTATACACCTATCAGCAACTGGTTTGGCTGAAATAAACAAATCTACTAATTTCATGGGGTGTCCAGATACTACACTATATATACAAAAGTTTTTCAAMCCATTACACTACTGTACACCTTCATTGCAAAACAGTGTGTTTTAATCAATTATTTGGTGACATATTTAGTATAGTTTTAACTAAAAATGATAAGAGATCAATGCTGCCTTTGCAGAGTATTCATTTGACTAAAATGTTGTTCTCTTTCTTTTCAATTAACTAATTTGTAGCTAAGTGGTAGAGCATGGTGCTTGTAATGCCAGGGTATTCCTGGGATCACCCATATGTACAAATGCATGCRCATTTGACTGTAGGTGGCTTTGGCAAAATTTGCCTGCTAAATTGCATATACTATTATATAAACTCAAAATTATGTGTACATTTCCACAAGGAAAAGGTTAAGCGGGGTAACAACCCAGCTGCCACCTTTATTTGATTTTTGGCTTTAAGATAGCCAATTGGAAACAAGTTAGCCTACTCCATGAATTTTGCTAGGCATGAGACAAGGCTTGAAAAAATATACAATGCATTCGGAAAGTATTCAGACCCCTTCCCTTTTTCCACATTTTGTTACATTACACCTTATCTAAAATTGATTACATTCGTTTTTTTTCATTATGAAATGTTTGATTCAATTATCTATTGATTTATGCATGCTCCATACGTTGATTTTTTATTTTTTGTCTAATAATTTTAACTGTATTGATAAATGGACACCCATAATATAAAGTAATACTGTTCAACTGCTAAAAATGAACTCCCACATCCCATTTCAATAAGTCTATGTCACCTTTGCACCACGTTTTACAACATGGAGGCAGCCATGGGCAAACTGCTAAACTGCATGAAAGCACAAATCTCATAGGATTAGGTGTATAATCATTAGATCTCAAATATGTAATGATTTTTTTTTTTAAATGTCTGTTTTGATGCAAATACATTAACTTAAAAAAAGTATACTTTTACATCACAAGAAAAAAAAGTGCCGCACAATGCTGCTGCAAAGTGATTGCAAAGCATTAGTTAGCTAGCAAGTTAGCTAGCATGTTAGCTAGCTCAAGCGGTGTGCACTCCTCAGCAAACTTGAATTAGTTCTTGGCTTGGTAAATTCRAAGTTCTTGAACAATAGGTAAATATCATGGTGTTTCGCCAACTAACTTTACCTCTTTGCAAAATGTTAATCTTGACCTAGTCCTGTTTTACTGTTCATAGAAGCTAGCTAGCAACATCGTTATTTACCTTTAGCTGCCATGCYAATATGTTTCAGACTCAACCACAAAATGAGGATATGGAGCAATCACTAATAACATTACTGCTTACAATTCTGACTACAACCACACAGACAAATGTTGAATAAAATCAATCACCATGCTTACCATGACCAAGATTCTAGGTACTGTCTTCTCCTCTAAACGCGCCAGCGTTCTTTCTGGAAGATTCTTCTCTCGCGGGGTTTGAATTGTTCCTCATTACTCGTCATGAGTTAACCTTATTGGTTCACACTCCCCCTACATGATTCAAACTAGTAGATCTGATTTTACTTCAAGTCACATTGATTGCAAGCAATGAAATCGTGTTGAGAGGAGAAACAAAACATGTTTGAGTAAATCACACATAATATGTTTTCGTAAATCTGACAGCCCACCGTGTCCTGTTTTGTCAGTGCAGGCTCCCCCAAGAAATTTACAAGAAATTTACTTAAAAGAAAAATATATTAACTTTCATCTCTCTGTGTTTCATCATTTTCCTTCAATTCACAAGAGGCTGAATGTATCTCAGAGAAGAAAGCATCCGAGCGAGCTAAATAGTGCTCCTTTGTCCCTCTACTTGTAGTCCATCTATCTACGTGTAGGCCATCTATGCTGTCTGATTCAAATGAGTATGACATTGTTGCTTCCGTAGCATTGAAGGCAAGGGAAGCCAGCGAGCATCTGCACTCCCTTGACAAAAAAAGTTTWAAAAAATTGCAAATCAGAGTTGGGCTAAATTGAGCAAGCTCAACTGTAGTCCTGGCACACCAAAAAAAGGGTGTCAAGGGTAGCCAGCTTGGATTTGGCATCACTCCTAACAAATCCCATGGARAGCATACGTCATTTACAGAAAAACTTGAATTGTTGCATCTCGTTGTGTTGTTGTCCTCCAGTGGCTAGTTAGCCAGCTAGCTAAAATTGTCCCTTTCCTAAATTGGCCATGGATGGAGATAGGGATTTGGACTTACGGTTTTACTTAAGTCTCCGTACTGGCCAACGATTATAACACCGATTCTGATCCAACCATTAATTCATACATTGTTGTGCCCCTTGCCTGGGAGGATGGAAGATGTAGAAGGCTAATGTTAACTAGCTAACTTTAAATACAATGACTTGCCTAGTTAAATAAAAAATTATAAAAAATAAATAAAAACGTTAGGCTAGCTAGCAAGCATTTTAGCCAGGTAGCCAAAGACAACAAAAATAAAAGTGTGTACAGTATGACAGAGCAATAGACCGTTTTGTCAACATGAAAGAGAGGAGGATGGCATTGGCATTTCTCTACAAGTAGGGTGAGTCAAAAAATATTTTACTTGCACAAATGAGCACAAACACATAGAAATCAGAACCATGGATAGCCACATCATATTTAGCTTAGTGTGAACGCTGCGTGTAACAAATCCGGTGTCAGGATAAATTAAAAGCAAGGTCTGCTAACTTTCTTTAATTATGTTTAATTAACGCAAACAATGAATGGCAAATGCAATTTTCGTATATACGGGTTCACTGTATCACCACGCAGGGTAAAGCAGGGAACTGACTGAAATAGTACAGACATCTTCTTTTATACTGTGTCAGTGGTAGTTCCAACTTTAGAGTTGGCCTGTCACAGTAGAGGCTTAGCGTGGTTTAAACTTGCTAGCCTATCGGTGGTGCCCAGACACAGCACTCAGGATTCAAATGTCCGGAATGTTGTTTGTGAAGATTGAGCTGATTTGTTGGTTTCTACACATTCCTCGGTTCCTGTTTTCTTGTTATTCAGCATTTTTCCTACACATTMCTCAGTTCCTGTCTTCTTGTTATTCAGCATTTTTCCATCTTGTCTCAACCTTGTGGTTTGCACAGTCGACACCCTAGATTAACAACAGCTTTTCTGCAGTCACGCTATGTTTTGTGATTAACATGTCCTATTTCAAATAGGCATATATTTATGTTAAAAGAGAACAAAACCATCCTTCACATTAGGTTGATTGGACTAAATTGTTTTTGGTATCTTTTAGTTGTCACTGTATTAGACTAAGCAGAGGTGATTTCATGATGTTGAAATATTGACGTTGAAATGGTGCTGGAATAGTGTTTTCTTTACGACTTGCAGTAACTGTCTGTGGTCTGAAAGTGTCGGAGACATTAACTTGCTTGACCATGCTGTAGGTCATGTAACTATCTGTTACTGTGTGGCGGATTAATCAGAATTAGTTGGGTAACATAGATAAATAAGATGTTTTATTTACATAATATGCTTATGTGAGATACYTGTCATTAGAATGTATCCCTTTGGACTATAGTGTCAGTCACTTGGGGCCCAGAGAGGGGAGAGGTCAGGCTTGTCTTTTACATGTCCCTGGTGCTATGCAGAATATCAGAAAGGGAAGAGGACAGGATGGAACATTGTCTTCATATGTGAATGTATCTGTTAATCACGCCATCCCTTCACATGGTTTAAGGGGGAACCAATTACTTGGCTCCACAATGTCTGTGCGCAAGTCACTCCCCTCAGTGAGCTTGTCCAGGAGTGGGGTCAAGAGGGGGTTTACTTGAGATGGGAGTAGATAGAGTTGACAATTGAGTTATGCCTTGGATGAGGTAATGTGTTGATACTATGAAGTACCAGGAATGAGATTAGAACCTTGTTTTAGAGACCAAACTGAGYGATAATTTATAGCGAATGCAATCTGGCTAAGGGATACTCCTTTCTCAAGTAAAAGGCYCTTTSTGAAGAGTTCCTAAGATCTGTGGTTCATCATGTAAGTTGAGAGGGGTGTATCTTTTCTATAAAATATCTCAGTTGCCATTATGTTGGGACTCTCAACAATTCATTATAGATAGTGAATTCTTGAAAGCCACAGGGCTATGGTAAAGCTCATATTATTAAAGATTAAGTTTAAGTATAACTCTGACTGGTGTGTGGTTTGTAACTTTCCTCATTTGGTAATACAGGAAATTGCCACGACAACTGTTCATGCAATAGGCTTTGTGGACTTCACTGGACAGTGGTTGCTATCCAGTTTTGTGATTTAACAAAGGTGAGTTGAATTTATTCTGCCACTGTCTTCTTATTGTCTCGGCCTTTAGTTCAGGGATTTTGTTGGGAATTCAGTTATTATTTTTTTTTCTTATAATGCACGCGTACATTATATTTTCTAATGGTATCAGTTTTTATTTTTTATTTTGTGTTAAAACAAAGAAAATTATATATGCCTCATTTGCATAAACACATGTGGTGTATTTGGATATATGAATACATTAACATACATTTGTGGAAGAGGGCTGCAACCACCAAAAACTTGATCTGTCTAGGCCAGGGGTTCCCAAACGTTTTGGGCCAACTACCACATTTTGATATCTAAAAATTATTGCGACCCCAACCACGTGAAAAAACATCTGTAATTAACAGAAAATGTTTACTTTTTATTTGGGACTATGTTTTTCAATTGACCTCCAATCTAACAGTATTTCTGATTGTCTTCTTAACTCACCATCACATAGTTTTAATGTGGGGCTATGACAGTCAAYGGCAAATGAGTCTGATATAATGTCTCTTATCTCATCACCACTAATGAGATATAGTATATTTTTTTACCTGTTTTATTTWGTATGATGTCGTTTTACCCCTTTCCCAGAATGTTTTTTWAWWATTATTCAATACCTYGTCCAGTTGGTGGCGGTAATGCACCATTAACATTGGATGCGAGCCGCCGTTAAWCCCCATTGAAGAATACAAATGTACCGCTGTCAGGCCGACGTCAGCGAGATGTGTGCTGTGTGGGTAAGAGGGARGCTYGCGCTACCCAGGGGGCTGGCACGTGCGCAGATCAAATACACCACTGGAATGCCGATTAAGCTGTTTCCATGTCCTAAATAATTCAAGAGGTCGCTCAGAAAAACAGGTGCTTTAATCRGTGTATGCTTACATCGATTATGACCCAACGCCGAATAAGATAAGCMGAGTAAGGTGTTTACATGACTAATGCTATACTCGTCCTTCTGTCATAATCAGTTTAATATTGAATTATTATTGTGCATGTCAACGTAACTCAATGACTGTTTTGCATGCATTGAGCAAGCATTGTGGACATCTGATCTCTCTGTATGAGATAATGGATCTACGTTCCATRGTAATGAATGTCTTAGCAGAAAGATATTCCTTTTACTAGTATGTACCCATGCAATGTTATTAAACTTAAAGTTGTGCAACTTAACAGGAAGAAAATACCCAAGCACACTTAGGAGGCTTTTACATTTTTATTTTATTTATCCACATAATTTTCTCATGTCACTGTTGATCATAAGAAAACTGACGATCTCTTGCTTTGTCAGAGTAACCCGTGCTGATGTGTTTACGGACATATTCAATCTCTCCCTATCCCAGTCTGCTGTCTCCACATGCTTCAAGATGGYCACCATTMTTCCTGTACCCAAGAWGGCAAAGATAACTGAACCAAATGACTATCATCGATCATCATTAAGYGCTTTGAGAGACTAGTCAGGGATCATATCACCTCCACCTTACCTGTCACCCTAGACCCACTTCAATTTGCTTACTGCCCGAATAGGTCCACAGATGATGCAATTGCYATCACACTGCACACTGCCCTATCCCTACTGGRCAAGWGGAATACCTATGTAAGAATGYGTTCAACASCATAGTGCCCTCCAAGCTCAWCATTAAGCTTGAGGCYCTGGGTCTCAACCCCSCCCTGTGCAATTGGGTCCTGGACTTCCTGATGGGCCACCACCAGGTGGTGACGGTAGGAAACAACATCTYCACTTCGCTGATCCTCAACACTGGGGCCCMACAAGGATACRTCTCCAACTGAATCATCAAGTTTGCAGACGACACAACAGTAGCAGGCTTGATCACAAGCAACGACGAGACACCCTATAGGGAGGAGGTGAGTGCACTCGGAGTGTGGTGTCAGGAAAACAACCTCTCACTCAACATCAACAAAACAAAGCAGATGATCGTGGACTTCAGGAAACAGCAGAGGGAGCACCCCCCCCTATCCACATCGACGAGACAGCAGTGGAGAAGGTGGAAACKTTTTAAGTTCCTCGGCGTACACATCACGGACAAACTGAAATGGTCCACCCACACAGACAGTGTGGTGAGGAACAAACTTTTACTGATGCTCAATTGAGAGCATACTGTCGGGCTGTATCGCCGCCTGGTTTATCATCATTTTCTCATGTCACTGTTGATCATAAGAGCACGGACGATCTCTTGCTTTGTCAGAACAACTCGTGCTTGTATACTTTTGTAAACTGTCAGATAAATTGTGATTGAGGCATTTATTACATTTTAGTTGGGGAAACTTCCCTTGCTCCTCTCAGGTATTTGCTCAACCGTSTTGAAGAGCGCGGATCATGTTGCATCACCAATGGTTCAAGCGAAGATTGAGGTGTTATAAGCGGATCCTAAATCAGTAGCCTAATACAGGACTCGGTGTGGCAATTAAGGAAACACAAGTGACAGACTCCAGCAGTTACAATCTTTATTTGCCTATTGTGATGCTAAACTCAAGCATATCAATTAAAAATAGACTGTATAGGAAGAAAATACATTACAGCAAACATTGCTAAGAGTCTTCTGTCATGGAGAAATAACTTATTTTGTTTGAGGGATAACAACTGGGTGAAATTATGACTAAATAAGCTATCATCTAAAAATATAAGTTTTGTAGTAACAAAACTAGTACTCCATGTATCGAACTTCTTACCTGTGACATTCACCTCTTCCACCGTGAGAGCCGATGTGTGRTGAGATTTTCTGGCATTAAATGGATGCTGTGTATCACCCAGGTTGGTGCTGCTACTGTACACAGTGGTGGCAGGTGGGGTGAGTTACCCCAATGCACTATGAAGCTTATTGAAAAGCACTGTCAACAGAAAAAATGTATAAATAAACTAGAAAACCTCAATAACAGTCACATTTGAATCACAACCTCTACATATTGTGCACACATTCAAAGTTTGACACTTTTTTCAGTACTGTGACATCTATAGATGAAGAAAAWCCTCCATATGTGGATAAGCACATACCATACTGTACACAAGGTGCCTGGCGTAAGTTTTGCCTAGGGACCACTTTATTTGTGCAAGCTATGTTTTCAAAACTGTAATGTTTACTTGAATTCTGATTATTTCCAGGGATATGCGACATGCTGAAATATACGCTGAGTGAACAAAACATTAGGAACACATGCTCTTTCCATGACAGACTGACCAGGTGAATCAAGGTGAAAGTTATGATCCCTTATTTATGTCACTCGTTAAATCCACTTCAATCAGTGTAGATGAAGGGGAGGAGAGGTTAAATAAGAATTTTTAAGCCTTGAGACAATTGATACATGGATTGTGTGTGTGTGCCATTCACAGAGTGACTGAGCAAGACAAAAGATTTTCCTGTGTATCAAGAATGGTCCACCACCCAAAGGACATCCAGCCAACTTGACACAACTGTGGGAAGCATTGGAGTCAACATGGACCAGCATCCCTGTGGAAAGCTTTCAACGCCTTGTAGATTCCATGCCCGGACTAATTGTTCAAAGGGAAAAACTATGTTCCCTTGACGGAGTGATGCTGAATGTAAAAATGTATTCTCAACTTACCCCACTCTCCCCTACTTTATTACAGATAGGAGGCTTATCATTTCATTATGTAATGTGTAAATATGTCATTGCCCTCCACCATAGGTTCCGTTGTGTCACGCCCTGACCTTATTATTCTCTATGTTTGGTTAGGTCAGGGTGTGACTCGGGTGGGAAAGTCTATGTTTTCTATTTCTTTGTTTTTGGCCGAGTGTGGTTCCCAATCAGCGACAACTGTCTATCGTTGTCTCTGATTGGGTATCATATATAAGTTGTCATTTTACTTTTGGGTTTTGTGGGATCTTGTTTTCTGTTTAGTTTCTTAGCCTTACAGAACTGTGCGCTTTCGTTTTTTTGACTTTGTTATTTTATATGGTGTCATCAATAAAGTTACGATGCACGCCTACCACGCTGCGCCTTGGTCCACTCTTCATCATTTTACAAACGAGAGCCATAACACATTGTTCAAAAACACTTTTCATCAGACAATGATACACCATGGKATATTTCTAGGAAAGTCTTCTTGCCTCTCTTTCCCCCTAAAGCTTTGATTAGAAAAACCTATTCTCACATCACATTCTTTGTTTACCAGACCTCCGTAATGACTAACAACATTTCAATTTTGTTACGTTGGATACGTATAATGGTGCGGTTTAGGGTTCAACTTCTGGATCAAGAGTGGTAGTTCATGTGTTCACCTGGGACGTGTGAACCCAGGACATGTTTCTGTCTTGACAATATGACAAATGGTTGCTCTGGTTGCAATGCCATGATATTTTACACTTTTAAGTAAGTATTGGAGACAGTAGTGGTACGTGGGTAAAATCACCTGAGAACCCCCCCCCCCTCCAAAAAGCCATATTACAACCTATGTGTTGTGATAATTGCGTTGTTTGCTCTATAACCTGTTAATTCATATGCCTTGCGACCATAATATATAGGCCTAAAGGGCGAGACAATAAGAAAACCGTGGCAGAAAAGCGCTGCCTCCACTATTCCAGCACCATTTCAACTTCAACATTTCAMCATTATCAAATGACCTCTGCTTAGTGTAATACAGTGACAACWAAAAGACACCAAAAACAATTTAGTCCAATCAACGTAAGCTAAATATGATGTGGCWGTCCATGATTCTGATTKCTGTGTGCGCGTGTGTGTGCATTCGTGCAAGTAGAAAAACATGTTGACTCACCCTACTTGTAGAAAAAACGCCAATGCCATCCTCCTCTCTTTCATGTTGATGAAACGGTCTATCAGTCATACAGTGCACACTGTATTTTTTGTTGTCCTAGGCTACCTGGCTAAAATGCGTGCTTGCTTGCCTAAATTCCATTCATGGGCAACATTATCTAGTTAACATTAGCCTTTTACATCTAGCTACATATTGAACTTCCATCCTCTCAGGCCAGGGGCACAACAATGTATGAGTTAATGGTTGGATCAGAATCACCATTAMAATCATTGGCCAGTAYGGAGAATTAARTACAACCACAAGTCCAAATTCCTTTATCCATCCATGGCTAATTTAGGAAMGTGACGATTTTAGCTAGTTAGCCACCGGATGACAACAACACAACGAGATGCARCAATTGAAGTTAWWTCTGTCAATGAYGTATGCTCTCAATGCRATTTGATTTGRGTGAAGCCAAAATCCAAGCTGGCTTCCCTTGACACTTTTTTTTTTGGTGCACCAGGACAATTCACAGTTGAGCTTGCTCAGCTCAGCTCAATGCTGATTGGCAAATGTTTTGTACTTTTTTTTAATCAAGGGTGGCCAAATTCTCGCTGGCTTCCATTGTATTCAATGTTACAAGCRGCAACAATGTCATACTCATTTGGACCAGACAGCATCAGATGGCCTACACGTAGAGAGACAGATGGGTGCTGTTTCKCTCGCTCGGATGCTTTCTCCYGTGAATTGCGAGTTGAAGGAAAGTTATGAAACACAGAGACAAAAGATAATCATTTTTATTTTGTATTTTTTTATTGGTACATTTTGTGGGCGGGAAGCCTGGCTTCCCTTGGCATCCATGAATACACACCATTGATTGGAGATTGGCTGCGCTTTAGAAGAGAGTGAGAGAAAGATGAGTGCGAGACAAATGGGGAGAGAGAGAATGTGTGTGTGCGTTTGTGTGAGAGAGCAACAGGGAGAGAAAGAGGAGGAGATGTCTCTGTGATGGATAGATAGAAAGAGTATATAGCTTGTGGTTAAAAAATGTAAGGCCATGCCGGTGCGCAAACAGTTGGACATATCTCTCTTCAATTTATACCTCCTCTCAAAACACGGGTCCTTATTCTCCAATCATGGATTTCAAATAATTGAATTGGTGTTGGCATTASCTGGAGGGAGTTTTCACCATTTTTAAATTCATGACACCGAGTGTGGAGAATCGGGACGCAACCTGCCCCATTCTCTGTTCTACTCCCACTGTCCAAACAATATTTCTCTAACTTATCTACACTCCTTACCCCTCCCCTTCTCTGCCCTCCCTGCCCAGGCACTCTCTATCACCCTCCGTATCCTCCTCCCTCCCTTCCTCCCCTCCTTCCTAGTGAGCCAGTGCCCAGGGGCCTCCCTGGGGGCAACACACCTGTGGCCCATGAGGGCCCCAGTTCCCCCTGCCGCCACGTCCAGGCAGAGAGGGCAGTGMGTGAAAAATGGGCTGCCAAAGAGTCATATGTCAAACCCAGGAATGCCTCTCTGCTCTGCCTCTCCTTCTCTCTTTCCCTTTCTTCAAGATCTCTCTCAACTGAGAAATAACAAACAATACATCATCTGCTTAATGGTTTCATGCCGTTTTTAATTACATTTCATTAGACACCTATATATTTTGGAGGCCCCTAAGTGTGTACTAGGCACTGATTGGTTGCAAGGCACTTGTCATCAGAAAGGCATAGGCTAGGGGATGCTAACCATGAAGTTCAGGCTGATACTGTATATACTCCCCACAGAGGGGTTTACATTCCTTTCCCTCCATCTTATGGATACGAAACCGCATAAACAGTAGCCACAAGTCAGTGGCAAGTGCTGCACATAGATTAGATGTACTATCCTCCCTTAGTGATGCGAGCAAGTCGATTCCAAAAGGAGAGCATTTAAAGGAATGGAATCTTTCACTATCACTCTTATCTTCTAAAACATGCAGGAATTCCTCGCTCCCGGACAGCAATTACTCACACCAGCGTGTGTAGGCCTAAGTTTGAAGGCTTCCGTGCGTGTTGGGGCATGTGTGTGAATGTCTGTGTGGGTGCCTCTGTAAATGTGTGCTAGTTTATTAAGGACAATTCCACCAATCATCATACCCGTCGTATTTCTGYATTTTGTAAGTTATATACCTTAACTTGATTGCTGACATGGAAAACATTTTGGGACTATATCAACAATGGACTAATGAAACAAATACCAAAATAGATTTTGGGTGGAGTCTTCCTTTAAGGTTTTGTGTGTGCATGTGTGTGTTTCAACCAAATAAGAATGTGTAAATGCTTGTTTATGCTTGTTTATGCTATTCAAACCTTGAATAGCATAAAGTGAGTGATCAACTCCAAAAGTCCACATTGTTAGACTATAATATCATGGAAGTACAATACTCAGGTGACAGTCCCCAATAAAGTTTGACAGTATTCAACAAACATGATTCTATATAAATCATTATACCCACTGATAATCCCATAATCGAATATGTACATATACATAAGATTCTAATTGCCCTGACATAGGGTGGTTTAGGAAAGTCCCAGTATGTAGAGTCTTTATTAAGGTCATAGGTAGTCTTCACCTGTCTCAATGCTGCTCCAGTAGACGTTAACACAAGACAGCTACTGTATATCAACTTACTCTCCCCAAATATTGAAGTTGTGGTCTGTACCTAGTGAACTATGAACCAATTTCAAGCAGTTTTTTTACACTGTTTTTGTGAGTTCTGGTTAGTATTTATTAYGGCAAATAAACTAAGGTAGGGATGGCACAAAACTGCCTCAATTATATGGCTTTTTTTTTTTTTACCCTGCACTCAGGTTGTGTGGTTACATCAAGACATGGGTCAAATACATGTATCACAAACATTCAAATAGCTGAGGTACGCTTGATTCAGCTTCACCCACATGCCTGAGGTGCAGAGTTTGCACTTTTTTGGGACTATTCCAATGCATTTGCCACATGTATTTGACTCATCCGAACACTCTCAACGACTTTCCTTCTCTCGTCGTACTTCCTCCCTATCCCCCTTCTTACATTGAACCCGCTCTCTGAAATAATAAAAAAATATCCTTGATGAAGATAAGAAGCTATTTTCAGACATAGCATTTGAACATATTACAGCCCCTATAGCCCTTCAGCCTTACACAAACCTTGCTGTAGAAACCTAGCTACCACCCATACCAATGCCCAGACTGCCTGGCAACAGGCTACCATCCCCAAACTCTGGGGCTTTACCTTTTTTGCCAGAGATTTACCGGCATTCACACGAGGCAGAGGAACAAAGAGACGATCTGTCAGACAGACAGAGAGGCCCATGCAGAGACAGACAAATAGAGAGAGATAGTTGGCTCAGTGTACTGGAGATGTGCTGTTCTCTTGAAACAGAAGCAAGGTTCCAGTTGGGAAGGTGAGTAATAGTCTCTTGGCACACTGGTTCTTTTCTTAAGGTAGCCCCACAGAAGGGTAGCTAGTTAAACACACCAGGCAGGAGCAACTGATGCGGGATCTCTTGATCACTCTTGATAACTCTGGGTCACTCGGGATCTCTAAAGGGGAGGTTGGTGATCTGGGATCAGCCCATGGATCTCCTGGATCAATAATACATGCAGGGCTGGAGGCGAAAGAGAGCTGCAGCGAAAGGGAGCTGCATGGGGATGGCCTGTATCGCTGGCACAGGAGCTTGAGTTTTTTCAGGAATAGGTCTGCTGAGGACACGTCGTTCATGTTGTGTATATACATTGTGTGTGTGTGTCCATGTGTGTGCATGCGTGTCTGTCTTGGAGATATCTCGGAAACATGGTTTGGAAAGACGGAGGGAAGACTATACTGTTGGCATGGTAATATAAAGAGGGCAGGGGATGTGCAGGAGCAAAGGATGAGATGGATGCGATTAAGAGGCTTGCTCCACAGTGATTCCAGTAGCAGAAGGTATGGGAGCTTTCACCTCCACCGGGCTCTCCTTCTCATCCTCTTCGTCATCCTCCTCTTCCTCCTCTCCAATATCATCATCATGCTCCGGGACAGCGAGCCCCGCCGGACGATCAGTGGTCAGGTGATAGTCCAGGCTCCCTGCTTCTCCATTGAAGGTCAGCTTGGCCTCTACGCTCCCAGTGCTAGAGGGACTAGCCAGCTCCTCTCCTCCCTCCACACCCAGCCCTTCCTGGGAATGCACCTCGGCCAGGGGTAGATCCCCATCCATGCTTCCCAGGGGAGGGATATCCACGTGGGCATGCCCGCTAGGCGAGCCTCCGGGCTGGGTTGAGTCCTCCCCTTCGCCACGCATCTTCTTCACATTGAACGTCATGGGCGACACCTTGAAGGAGGAACTCTTGGAGGCAGGGCTCTTTGGGTGGTTCGGTGTGAAGCTCTTCTTGATCTTCTCGCGGCTCGCTGTCGGCACAATCTTGGTGCTGATCTTGTTCATCTTTTTCTCGATGTTCTGGCGTGAGAAAGCCTTCTTCAGGCTGTCCACCTTCTTCAGGCTGGAACGCTTCAGCCGGTCTGCTCTGGATCTCTCAACGGAGGGCCGGGATGCTCCCAGACCCAGCGTTGCCTCTTCCTCCAGGGCTTCGTCTTCCTCGTGGTGACCCCCAGCATCATCGTCGGAGGAGGACAAGCTGATGGTATGGAGACCCTCCTCCTGGGAGCGGTTGGCGTCTGTGCCGGCGACGGATGGGGCAGGCACCGCAGGGGCGTTGTCCTCCAGCTGGCTGGCCTGGGGGGTCTTGGGGGAGTCCTTGATGAACACGCTGGAGGGGATCTCGTTGTCTTCCTGAAATACAGATGGGAGAGTGTTAGGATTAGGAAGGTGGTCATGTGAAGGAATGGGATGATCACTTGAACCAAGCCTTAGGTCATGACTTATTAATCAAGTGGATTAACACAAAACCATGCACACTATCATTGTTTTTGATTGTCAAATATAAGTAGCAGCAATAAAACATACATACACACATGTATATCAATAGCATCTATAATTATGTTTAATTTACATAAATCAAACTGTGCATATGCACTGCAATAATGAGCCAGTATACAGTACATCTCCAACCCTCTTCCAGAACAAATAGTTCCTACGTAATCGCAAAATTTGAAAAATTACATGTATGCCATTTTTATGCTGCTATTTTAAAATTAAACTCTCATGGGAATATTTCTAACCACACATGCACATAATCCACGCAAACATTCAATTAATTTCTCCGTACATCATTTGCCGCTGTATACTTTGGCAGCCATTAACGAATGTCAAGGTTCAAGTGTGTAACAGTTTTGGACATGTTGTGCACATCTTTTTCAGTAAGAGCTGACTAGAAAGAAACCAGTCTCCACATGTTTCTTTTCTCTACTCCTGCAGACATCTGAGGAATTCCTACCTGTTTCTCTGCACGAGTCTCCCCCCTCCCTCCTCTATTCCTTCACTCTCTCCAGCCATGAAAAAATGAATTGCTATATTGAGAAAAAGGAGTGTTAAAAAGAGAGGGTAGTTGAATCCCCTGAGGTATCTAAACAACTTTGTTTGTTTGTCTTCTCTCGTCATCTTACCTCCTTCTTCCTCCCCTCCTTCTATGCTCCTCCATCTCCCTATTTTTCTCTCTCCTTTTCTCTCTCTATCCCTTTATACACACACAAACACACACGCACACACACACACCTCCTCCACATATATTATAGGTAAGCAGCTACAGTATATCGTTGGTTGTTTGTCATCTGACAGCTTCCAGAGCATTAGGTACTCAAAAGTACTAGTTGCAGGTACAAGCCACACCCATTGATAAATGTCAATGCTGACGTGAAAGTAGGTAAGGGTTTGGAATACGGTTAAAACGGAAAATAAATAGAAATAAAAAGCAGTGCCAAGCACTGGGATTGAACCCATGAGCTTCAAAACCATAGCCCACAGTTTAAACCCTTTGTCTATCCCATCCACAATGCCCTAGCAAGCCTACTAKATACTAATAGGTGCTCGCTTTGCCCCTAGTGAACAGTATTGAATTGCATGCATGCACAAGACATCTCCCAATGTCCTGGGGATCTGGACAAACGTCTAACACTGTAGTTGATCTGGTGGGACCTGGCTGCTTTTTTGTTTGCATGCATCTATCTCTTCACATGTTCACTCGGGGCTCAAGATATGCCAACGTAACTTGAACTTCTACGACAATCATGCAATTGTGTCAAAAGTGGATTCACGCAAATGTTTGAGTAAGTCAGGATTCAGTAAATGACCCAGAGTGGAAAGTAAGCGTGTGTGGTGTGTGTGTAAAGTGGGTATATTGGAAAGCCCCAAACTATCTTTGAGAAATGAATCTCCTTTGTATTTACTGTGTGTGTGTGTGTGTGTGTGTGTGTGTGTGTGTGTGTGTGTGTGTGTGTGTGTGTGTGTGTGTGTGTGTGTGTGTGTGTGTGTGTGTGTGTTTCCGCATGTGTGTTAGTATATGAAACTATGAGTAAATGTGCCCTCCATCATGTATTACACAGCATGGAAGAATGCTGGAAGCTATAGGAAGGATGCCACACATTGCTTTTCTGACCATGCCATTTGTCAATAGGTTGTCCTTAGTGTCTAGTTAGGGACCAACCAGAAGGACAGGAACAGCCCTCCCCCATCAATCACTCACTAACTCACCACCAATTGTACGCCCTTTCAGGAAAGAACATTATTCTTGACAGACTAAAGGCCCCTTGAAGAGGCCTCTCTTTTTTATTGAGGTGGTGACTGTGACACATTGATGTATTGTATTACATAAAACACAATTATGTTAATGTACCATGTTACTTTGAAGAAAAAATAACCTGGGTCATGTTCATTAGGGCATGCAACTTAAAATGCTTTGAAATRCTGTGTAAAGGAAAACATGAAATTAGTGTTTCTTATTGGACAAGTCCAGGTATTCACTTGCTGTTTCAGTCTGTTCGCTTCCATTTGGTGCCTAATGAAAGTCTATGGAAAGAAACACTGCTTTGAAATCCATTAAATACATTGTGGAGCWTACAGGAACGCCGGTGTGCTGGATTTTTTGTCAAACATTGATATTTCTCCTCTTTGCACCTGGATGACCACCAAATCTAGGTCCAAAAGGCTCCTTAACAGCTTCTACCCCCAAGCCATAAGACTGCTGAACAATTCATCAAATGGCCACAGGGACTATTTACATTGACGCAAAGTAAACAACCAATAATCATACATCACCAGCCTTAACTAAATATATGAAATGCCACTTCACCGTGAAATACCATATTAACCTGCAGATACCCAGGACCTTACCTGAGCCACGCACTACATGATTCACAGCTCAGGTGGAATTAGGCAGATTCCAAACATGTGCAGCTTCTAGTGACAGTGGAGGTAAATCTATCATCAGTGTCCTGTTCTTTTGAGTTCCTCAGGATGGAGAACAAAGCCTTTTATTTAGAGGCTCCGGCTTAAAGGAAGTGCCTCTAAATGCTGCGCGGATTCACAGTTTTACTAATTTCTACATCATATGGATAGACCCATTTTATCAAAGCCTCCATTGACATGGTAATCAATATGATTGTTTATGTTGAACTCTGGCTTGAGGCAATGATTCTTACATGCACTAATGTGTATTTAATATGGATTAGGTAAATCAAGATTGACAGGATTCTCAGGCGTTCCAGGCACATTAACCTTATCCAAAATGTATTTATTGCACAGAAGAACAGCTGACCAATAGCATAGGTCAACTTTTGTACTATGACGGATAGTAGATTGACATAGGCTAGTGCTTTTGCTTTTCGTTAGGCCTACTCATCTTGTTGGCTGAGAAAAGTAGGCTAAATGTGGACAGTTCTTCAATATGCGCCTCGGAATTCGATGAGAGGGACGAGCGCAGTTGCGCCCCCCATGTGTCTGTCTTCATTCACTAATTTTGTGTGCATTTCTTATTTAACCTTTATTTAACTAGGCAAGTCAGTGAAGAACAAATTCTTATTTTCAATGACGGCCTATACCGGCCAAATCCGGACAATGCTGGGCCAATTGTGCGCCGCATATGGGACTCCCAATCACGGCCGGTTGTGATACAGCCTGGATTTGTAGCCTACTTCTTAGCTGAAATGCCTGTGAGATGGACCCAATCATGTGACGAGCATTGGCTACAAATCCACAGAGACATGTGAGTGAGAGGTGCTTCGGAGCAGTGCAGCTGGGAGAAGGGAACTATAATTATTATATTCAGCCCAAGGGCACAACCGCCACATTGGCAACAAAAGGCATGGATTTTTTTAAAGGGGCATTACGGTCACACAAGGGGGGTGCCACTGCAAAATTCGAGGCTTGGTGAGATGATTATCAAGTGCTTGTCAAATTGTGAATGAGAGACTGATGAATTGTGTGCAGCTTTAGACTTTTTTCATAATCATCATTAGAGTCACATCATAAACATTTTACATTTACATTTTAGTCATTTAGCAGACGCTCTTATCCAGAGCGACTTACAGTAGAGTGCATACATTTTATTACATTTTACATACTGAGACAAGGATATCCCTACCGGCCAAACCCTCCCTAACCCGGACGACGCTATGCCAATTGTGCGTCGCCCCACGGACCTCCCGGTTGCGGCCGGCTGCGACAGAGCCTGGGCGCGAACCCAGCCCAGCCTGGGCGCGAACCCAGAGACTCTGGTGGCGCAGCTAGCACTGCGATGCAGTGCCCTAGACCACTGCGCCACCCGGGAGGCAACAAAAGCCTTAGAAGCCTTAGAATGTATTCTAATCAAATACGTAGCCCAACGTTCTTATCCTAACTAAAGTTGAATAAATAACTCTAAATTAAGTATACACAATGCCTTGTGTATTCAGACCCTTGACTTTTTCCACAATGTGACCCTATTCAGGAAACTAGGCGTATGTCGCGGGTCACTACTTCACAGGAGAGCCGTTTGAATGTAAACTTTTTTTAAATGATCAAAATGCGCTTTTTTGACAGAAATGCCTTCTCGAAAATGTGAACGTTCATGTGCCTTAATAACAAAGTTGTATGCCATCTGTAAATACAAATACAATTCTTAAATCAGCCATGATTGAGTGGGCTGGACATGCTGAGAAATTAGTTTGGATTGGTTTGTCATATAGCCTTCTTCTGTCTATTTGACCTGGTCTGTATGTCTAGGTAATCCTGTCTAACGTGTTTTTTTAATGTATCGTCTATTGCTCTCCACTTTCTTGGGGACCGAGTTTTGAAATCAGTGGAATTAGAGTATGATAACTAAGGGGATGGAGAAAACACCTGTCTCAGGATTACATCTTCAAATTAAGGGCAACCGTGGCATCTGTGACAGGGAGAAGCGTGCATCCATGTATACGAGCAAGATTGTCTGGCTAGCTACATTTTCAGATGTTACACGTTTCTAATTTTGTCAAAGTCATTTTCATTTCAAGTTAAAGTGTACTGTTAGCTAGCTAGCTAACATTAGCTGTCTGGCTCCCTAGCTAGCGTTACTTGTAGGATCTGTGTAGTAATATTATTCGTATCTCAGAGCCATTTGCTTTGCTAGTTATAGCCTGATATTAGCTAGCTAATAATGAACCTGGTTGGTTAGCTACCTGCAGATTCATGCAGGGTAGTAACGTCACGAGTTGGGATTATGGTTTATTGTTTAGCTATCTATCTAGCTACGTGTCTTAACAAAATACTCCACTATGCAAGTAACCATTTCAATAGAATGATCATGATGTCACTGCAACAACTGTTGATAGACGTAGCTGATAAATTCACTCTGGCTATCTAGTCTGATTTCAGAGCACTCTTGTCTGAGTGTGCCAGAACTCAGAATAACTGACACATTTACAAACGCTTAACACCTGTTGAATATGGCCGGTGTCAGTGAACGTTGGCAAAAAAGCATGATCAAATTGTTGCCAGCAGCACAGTTGCAGTCACCAACGCTCAAGATAAGATAAAACAGCCTAACCAGCTCTGCTCGGGTGAGTAAAATGGTCACTGAGCTGTTCTCTCATTTTTGTCTGGAAGTAGCTAGCAAGCAAGCCAACATTAGCCAGTTAGCTTTGGTGCTTGACTGCTGTTGTTAGGACAGATTGCTCGGATCAACCCTACTCCTCAGCCTCACATGTGAATCCTTAAAGAGATGGGTGGGGCTAAAGCTTAAGAGGATGCGAATGATGCTGAATGTGTGTAGCCAAAGAAGAGCTCTCCAGTAGGTGTAAAAAAAAAAATAATAATTTAAAAGGTGTACCAAACATTCAAAGGCCATTTTCTCAAAAGTGAGGTGAAAGTTTATCAACTTTCAAAGCAGAATTACTTTCCCATTGTTCCTCAACTATAGTGTGTGGTATAACATTTTATAGCTCTGAGTTTCTACTTTTATCCAATGTAAAAAACACACAATTTAAATTGCTATTACATAAGACCGAATTGAGCCGGTCGGTCACATATAGCATAGCCATATCAGGGCCTAAAATAAGGACAACTCAGAGTATGGTATTCTGTTATTCTGAAGTAGACTACATTTTCTTCATATCATGTTTCTTTAGATCTGTCTAAAATAAATAATGGATTTATTGTGATTGTGTATATTACATTTATGTATTATACTTTTTAAAATGTAGATGTTACAAAGGTCTGCATCAGTGTCTTGTAGGTTATGCGTGGAAGCCAGGAGATGCTAAATGTTTTTATGTTAATTACATTGTCAATTACCGTGAGACCAGCAGTTATTTGCTTGACAATGATCGACTGACAAAATTTCATGACCGCCACAGCCCTAGTTAGCACCTCAGGGCACAGGTCTAGTTTCAACCAGACCTCACTGGGTTAACCTGTTCTCCCTCTTTCCTTCCTTCTTATCAACCATCCACTCCCTTCCCTCCATTTCTCCTTCCTGCTGTTGATGAAAAGAAGCAACTGTCCCCATTTCAGCGCAGAGATGACAAACATATCGAGTGCCACACCCATACTTATCCTTCCAACTGTAGCTCCAAATGCAATGTTCCAAATGTTCAGTGGTGACCCGTCATTCAGGGCAGGTGGGGCTGTTTAGCATGTTACTTTGGCATTAACTTCTTATGGCTGGGGGCAGTATTGAGTAGCTTGGATGAATAAGGTGCCCAGAGTAAACCCTCTGGGCAGCCCTCAGTCCCAGTTGCTAATATATGCCTATTATTAGTATATCTGGATAGACAACACTCTGAAGTTTCTGAAACTGTTTGAATGATGTCTGTGAGTATAACAGAACTCATATAGCAGGCAAAAACCTGAGAAAAAATCCAACCAGGAAGTGGGAAATCTGAGGTTGGTCGATTTTCAACTCAGCCTCTATTGAAGATACAGTGATACTGTATCATTTATGAGGCTTCTACTGTAAAGGGGGGCTGAATGAGAGGGGATTGAGTCAGAGGTTCACATGAGAGGTAGCTCCCGTTCCATTTGCTTTTTCTGAAGACAAAGGAATTCTCCGGTTGGAAAATTATTGAAGATTTATGTTAAAAACATCCTAAAGATTGATTCTATACATCGTTTGACATGTTTCTATGGACTGTAACGGAACTTTTTGACATTGTCTGAAACTAGTGAACGCGCTTCGTGAGTTTTGATTTGTTTACCAAAAGCGGTAACAAAAGTAGCTATTTGGACATAAATGATGGACATTATCGAACAAATCAAACATTTATTGTGGAACTGGGATTCCTGGGAGTGCATTCTGATGAAGATCATCAAAGGTAAGTGAATATTTATAATGTTATTTCTGACTTCTGTTGACTGCACAATATGGCGGATATTTTTTTGTCTTGATTGGGCTCTGAGCGCCGACCTCAGATTATTGCATGGTTTGCTTTTTCCGTAAAGGTCCAGCGGAAAGTATGGACGAAAAGTTAAAAAAGTTATATTACAGTCCGTAAAAACATGACAAACAAAGTATTGAATCAATCTTTAGGAGGTTTTTAACATAATTCTTCAATAATGTTCCAACCGGAGTATTCCTGTGTCTTCAGAATTGCGATGGAACAGAGCTCGCTCTCACGTGAACGCGCATGGTAAAGAGCATGTTCAGGTCATGGCAGACCTGACTCAATCCTCTCTCCTTTGGCCCCATTAAACAGTAGAGGCATCAGACAAGGTTCTAATGGCTGTTGACATCTAGTGGAAGCCTTAGGAAGTGCAACATTACCAATATCCCACTGTATCTTCAATAGGAGCTGAGTTGAAAATTGACCAACCTCAGATTTCTCACTTCATGGTTGGATTCTTTCTCAGGTTTTTGCCTGCCTGATGAGTATACTCACAGACATCATTCAAACAGTTTTAGAAACTTCAAAGTGTTTTCTATCCAAATCTACTAATAATATGCATATTCTAGCTTTCATGGCTTTGTAGCAGGCCGTTTACTCTGGGCATGCTTTTCATCCGGACGTGAAAATACTGCCCCCTACCCCAAATCATTTTTAATACATGTCACATGTCGTTTTGCAAACAATGTAAAAAATAAAATAATTGAGTTAATAAAGTTCCATGCAAACATGTTCTCTTTTTTGCTTTCTTGACCAAGGCAGCTCCAAAATGCAGGTGTTTCAGCCTAGCTCAGTGCTTTCTGTGGTGGTGGGGCAGCCAGCGGAAAATATGAGGCATAGGGGTTGGTAATGTTCTCTAGTTGCGGCGTGATTGGCTCAGTGCTCTGTCACTCTGCAACATCTATGGGTAGAGCATGAAAATTCAAGCCCCTTGGGTGCTGCCATAGATTTACATTAGAAGTCCAAGAAGGCTCAATGTCACTGACCACAGATAAAAGAACGTCAAATCACATTATATCTACCGTAGCTTTGATTGGACTGATCATGTCAACATACTTTCCAAATCTTAGCTAGCAAGCTAGCAGTCATCATCATGAATCAAGTCGACAATCTACTGGCAAATCCTTTTCAATCCTTGTCAAAAGAAGAGAAATTATGAAGAGAAATTATAGATAAAATGTATCGGTGCTCATCGGCCATTGGACATAAACATTACACAACGAGTTGGAAATCACAAATTCAACAATGAGTGGTTTGGAAGGAATCAGCAGTGCAAAGCAATCACTAGCCTGCTATTCAGTGGAGTCACTGTGTTGTCCAAGTCTGGGTTTAAGGGTCTGTTTTCCAAGCTTAAAAGGATAAACATTCAACATGATGGGACAGAAAATAATGAATACATTACCCATGCTGTCAATCCAGCATGACTTCTGCTGTGTTCAAAACAACTGGAAACTTGGAACTGGGAAATCTCAGATTACAGAGTTCAAGATGACTGGGAACACGGAAAGAAACGAGCTCCGTCTGGGAAAATACGTTTTGAACGGTCATCCAACTCGGAATTCCAAGTCGGGAACTCGGACCACCTTCTAGAGCACCGACATGAAGATCACTGGTGTCCTGATTAAACCTTGTTTTTGTTCAGTGTTCACAGTTGTCTTGAAAATACCATGAAACCAGAGAATGCCAGACCTTGATGACAAAGTTTGATGACAACATTTGCCCACGAAGGACTGCCACGCCACCTTGCTGTTCAAGTCAGCACAGTACAAGGTGAGTCCAAAAATAGCTTGTATGCTGCTGCATAATGATGTAATATGCCAGGGAGAAATGCATACTATAGCTAAGAAAGTAATTCTAAGTGTATGTTGTGTAGTAAGCTGTTAGTATCCCATGTGCCTAATTTGGTCCCTTTCCCACGCCTAACTGATTCTACTGTTCTGACTTGGTGGTGCACATGTAGCCAATAGCCTGTTTTAGAGAAATGTCTTCATTGAATTTTCTAAGCGCTTTCATWGTCTGCTTATATGCCCCCTTTATTTATCCTATGGTTCTGAATTAGTGTACAGGGAGAACACTGTAAGAACGGCCCATGTTCTGAATTCTGTCGCTGTACATTTCAAAAGTACTGAACAAATAATTATATTAACTACATCCTTCCTAGCTCGCTCATTGTCTTAATCAAAACGATGGATTGCCTCTAATCTGCTCGTTGTCCCCTTCTGCCATAGTTTGTACATCTCAATTGTCAGTAGAAACCACATTTGTATAAGCAAGTCAGCCATATCAGCTACAGTACGTTTTTTAAAAGGCAGTAAATGAGGCTGAATGAACTGTTTCGCTGCCAGACAAGGCTTCACTGATAGCCAGGTGGAGAAGTGGTAAGAATTCACATGGTGCTGAAAAGAAAACTCTGCTGTTGGGACAGATTTATGTAGGCCCTAACAGTTTTTGGGCACCGTTTGTCATCGTTATACTGCAATTAATATATGTTTTAGTGTTGTGTTGTGGCTTTKATGGCATGCATCAACAAAAAAAATGGAGGAGTTTGCCCCATCAAGATTTACATGCTAAAATCACTGCTGAACATGCTTGAGAGGGACTTTAATGCTTGAGAAGGAATTCAATTATGAATAACTGGCTGTTGTTTTAACAGCCTTCTCTACAAATAGATGTTAGGCATTGACATAAGGTATGTAAATGATAACAGGAACCCATTTATTGATGTGACCTCCCTGTGCAGTGTGTGTGTCCATTTGTGAGGCTGTGCGTGTATTCAAACACATCATTGGACCTCACACTATGACCCAGTATCCATTGGGACCTATTGCAATTAGAACTTTTAAACTGGGACTCTCAACTTAGTAGTGGATATTTTTTTATTTAACCTTTTTTTTAACTAGGCAAGTCAGTTAAGAAGAAATTCTTATTTGCAATGATGGCCTACCCCGGCCAAACCTGAACGACGCTCGGCCAATTGTGCACCGGCCTATGGGACTCCCAATCATGGCCGGAAGTGATACGGCCTAGATTCAAACCAGGGACTGTAGTGACGCCGCTTGCACTGAGATGCAGTGCCTTAGACCGCTGCGCCACTCAGGATGCCTACAATAATTGTGTGTGTGTGTGTGTGTGTCATTTACTTTTTCTTTTTTTTTTACTTTTCTTTAATTAGGCAAATCATTTAAGAACAAATTCTTCTTTACAATGACGGCCTACACGATCATTGAGATGCTTTTGCTTCACTAATCTAAACTTAATTGTTCAATTGTGCATGTATTTGCTCCAACCCTGATCCAACAAACCTGATTATATTAACTCAACTTTGTTTGAGCAGAGCTGGATAAAAAGCCTGCACACCCAGTACACTGTAGCTCTTCAGAAAGGTCCCCTGAGATAGACAGACCAGCTACTCTGAGTTGACGAAGGGGGCAATGTAAGCCAATCCTGCAGACTCTTTATGTTCTTTAGAAGAAGTATGGGTGTGGCACGATAGTGTCATCACTGGCTTGATGAGATCAGCAAGGAGTCTGGCAGCAACAAGCCACTTCCGTCTATGTCCCCGTTTGATACAGTGACACAACAACAACAACAATATTTTGGATCTCAAGTCATTCAAGAGGCACACTTAAAGTACTGTCTTTCCTCTACTGCGTGTGTGTGTGGGTGTGTGCCTGTGCATATGTCTGTGTATGCATGTGTGTATTCTCGGGATTGCATTATCCACCTAGCTCATCTAGCCTACCGGTGTATTAACTGTCATATCTCTAGGGTAATACATTAGCTTAACATTTCCCTTACCCAGATTTCATAGCCTACATTTAAAACAAAGCCCTGTCTCTACAACACCAAACCACATGCAAACAAGCCGTGAAGCGAGGGTCTATCTATCCTGAATGCTTTTTTGAGGGGCTGCCAAATGACACCCTATTCCATATTTAGTCAGGTGTGTATAGGGAATATAACGCGATAGGGAACAGGGTGCCATTTGGGCCTCATACATAGACTTAATGTGGTCTCTATGGAGAACAAGTGTATTTTCTGAGCACTCCACAAATCTACTAGCAAGTTGATTCCTGTGGGGCGGCGGTTGGCACAGGTGGGTTGGCACAATGAGTCAGGTGCCAACTGGGGACTCCGTCAACGAGCGGGCACCACGTCACATCACTTACTTACCAACACACAGCGGCACATATATACACACACACACACACACACACACACACACACACACACACACACACACACACACACACACAGACAGACACACTATTTCAGGAGAGAGGCATGGGAGGTGCTCAAAGGAAGGAGAAAGAAGACAACGGAGAAACTAAGACAAACTAAGTCTGAGTCCTCAGAGATACTTGGTTGATTGCCCTGTTATTGTGTGGCTTGAATGGAGAGGAAGAAGGCTCGATGCACATTCAAACAAATGTATTAACGCATCCCCTCAAGGGATGAACTCGACACACAACTTGGGCACAAACCAAAAGTCACCGAACTCATTTCGAAAGCACTGAGTTTCTCTTCTCTTCTCACTGTCTCTGTCTCTCTGTATTTATGTCACTCTCTTTTTTTCTTCACCTTTTCACCCTTCCTCCATCTCAGTCCCTTCATTTCCACTTTATCTCCACAGCCACCTCCTCCTCCCCCTCCCGACATTAGTGTCATCACGTCCCCTTGTCCTGGGAAAATAACAAACCTGGAGCCTCTTCCCTGAGCCTCTTTCCATGGAAATTTGACTTCATCTGCATGTGCTTTGATTAGCCTGCCGCAAAGCATTGTGGGATTCCACTGGGTACACCCCAGTGTTACGTAACATTTATTCCCCCCGTGTCAACAGGGCCGTAGGAAGGAAGGAAATGGGTTTCTGTCGTTTGGTGTGTGGAGAGATCAGCCATGTGATTGGCTGTTACCTTAGTAAAACATACAGTACATTACCAGGGGAAAAGGGAAACAGGTTAACACACATGGGCACACACACTGGCAAAACAATGAACAGGGGAAACACACACATACCAGTACATGCAAGCAAGCGCGCACACACACACACAAAGACACACAGACAAACAGACACACACACTGGCAAAACAACCCCGTCACATGATGGTTTTCTGATTGAACAGCCAATATGAACTGAGGTAAAGACAGATTAGCATGTCTACTGAAGACAACTGTCATAGACTTGATATGAAGCATCCTAGGTGTTATGTCACGCTCATGTCAGCATTACGTAGTTTACCGTATTTCAAGTCAATACAACATAATGACTCATCATGCCTACCCGTTAAGTGACCACACAGGATGGCACAACAAGTTTCAGGGCCTCTTCCCCACCCATACCGAATGGGACAAAAAAAAAAAAAGGCATGACTGAGCTTATGCAATTACAAAAATACAATGCCCAATTCAACTCCAAGCTCAAGCTGCTAACGTGCTAACCAACTCAATGCCGGTGCGTAGAGTGGCATCAAAACATCCTGTTGACATGCCAAGCTATGGGATGCCTATGCTAATCTTGTTAGCCCTTTTGCACATTGAACTTGTTCTGTTCTTAGCATTGTTTCAGGACAATGGCGTGGGCGTATATCATGGCCATTGTGTCGATAAGCAGCTATGGAGATAATACACTTTTTTGTTGTCAGAGTAGTTCTTGATTGTTGCATTGTTTACTTGGTTTTTACTTGGAAACGTCTACGCGAGGTCAAAGGTCAAATCGAAGCAGAGAACTCCAAGAATTGTCTCGAGCCCTAGTTGGTTGGAATCAAAAACAGTAAAAGTGGGCTATTGTTTTTGCTTTCCTCAGCCCCTAACTTTTGGACCTTGAGACTTTGTCCTGGGAGYGTGGATGAATGGCTGCCTGTGCCACTGTTCAAATGTCAAAGAGAAGCAAGATAACTCACATGAATCCCATCTGGATTGAGGCCACTGACAAATGACAATTGTTTTCTCTTTCCTAACTCTATGGCTTGGTTTGATTCCTCGCTGGTCTCCCCCAGTCACCTCTTCTCCACCAATTACATTTACATTACATTTAAGTCATTTAGCAGACGCTCTTATCCAGAGCGACTTACAAATTGGTGCATTCACCTTATGATATCCAGTGGAACAACCACTTTACAATAGTGCATCTAACTCTTTTAAGGGGGGGTGGGGGGTTAGAAGGATTACTTTATCCTATCCTAGGTATTCCTTAAAGAGGTGGGGTTTCAGGTGTCTCCGGAAGGTGGTGATTGACTCCGCTGACCTGGCGTCGTGAGGGAGTTTGTTCCACCATTGGGGTGCCAGAGCAGCGAACAGTTTTGACTGGGCTGAGCGGGAACTGTACTTACTCAGAGGTAGGGAGGCGAGCAGGCCAGAGGTGGATGAACGCAGTGCCCTTGTTTGGGTGTTAGATTCAATTAGATTCAGAAAAGTCACCACCTGCATGCGGAACATAACCAAATCGCTCACGGTGTGTGTGCGTAAGAGTCATGACACACACACTTCTGGGAGTTATGGGTCTATAGGGACTCTTTTCTTTTACCATTAATGCAAAATATATTTTTTTATCTTGATACCTTAACTGAACTGTTGAATTCTAGCCCTCACAGCATACAAATGGACTTAACTTGGTCCAAAAGAAAGTATTATTTAAGTATTTATTGAATAATACAATAGCTTGGGCTCGTTTCCAATACGCTTATACTGTCCCTTAGGTGATAATGTTTCAAYAGAGAATTGAAAGCGCAACCAGAGATGGGCAGTATTTCTGTTGCATGTAATTGAAATACTGTATGTATTTCAATTACTTCTGAGTATTTTGTAATTGATATTAAACAGGGCTGAACTACAGTCCAATGTGTTTTGTAGATACTTTCGAGAGCTGTAATTGGTATTTTCAAAATACACATTTTTATAGACATTCACATTTTGTCGATCGTGATTGACTGGTCAATCTCCAAGGCATTCTTAGTCAATCGCCAAACATTTCTGTAAAAACCCAACACTAAAGACTTGCGTTCCTATATTTTGAATTAGTCTCGCGCTATTGGCATTAGGTGCACCCAATTCACCTGTACTGCACGACGGGTAGGGGAAGTGATCCCATTTTGAACCATTTCATGTGTCTAAAGGTACAAACTCGGCCATTATGACGTTTTTAGTTATGTTAAAAAAAAATCTGAGTGGTAGATCTCGGGTTGCCTCTTGAATCAGAAAAAGTTGGTGACCACTCCTCTAAATAGATGGCTCTGATAATACCCAGTGGGCTTTGTAGTTCATTTTAGAATATACATTTACATTTTTGTCAGTTAGCAGAGAGAGTGACTTGGTCAACAAAGGTAGATAAACAACATATCATAGACATAGCAAGTGAAATGTTTCTGTAACTGTTACTGAGAATGTTTTTGCTGTTTGGGCTGGCTACTTGCACATTTATTTTTGTATTTTAAAATGCAAAATACATGCATTTTAATGAAATACATTACAAAATACATGCATTCTACAGTTTATTTTGATACATTGATCTTTATGGTATTTTGTAATTGTATTTTCTAATTATATTTTGTCATTTATGCACATCCCTGAGTGCAACAAAGTAACCCGGGGTTGTCAAACCGCCCATGCACACAAGGAATCATTGACAGCCATTGGCAGTATGCACAATGTCTTAGGAGACTGAAACAGTGAGACGCATATAGTTGTCAAACCTGAATTGGTGAAAGGCAAAAGAGCAGGACTCAGGGTAGAAATAACTAACACTCCTCAAGACAAATACATTAAAGAAGCCTCTCGCTCTCTCACTCTCAATTTCAATTTCAATTTAAGGGGCTTTATTGGCATGGGAAACATATATTTACATTGCCAAAGCAAATGAAATAGATATTAAACTAAATTGTAATAAACAATAAAAAAATGAACAGTAAATACTTCATGTCAACCTTTCCTTGTGTTTTCATTTTGTCTAATTGCCTTCACATACCTCCTTCCCCTTTTCTATTCCTGAACTTTTCTTTTCAGCTCTTTAACTTTGTCCACCTCTGTTGTCTTTTTTTCTCTTTAACTCTCTATTTTCCACCTCTCTCTCTCTCTCTCTCTTTCCCTCTTTCTTTTTTTTGGACTTCTCTCTCACCGTAGCCTGTTCAAAAAGAGGGAGATTAACAGAGGAATGAACCACAAAGGGAAAATGAGAACGATGACAAAGGGAGGAGCCACAGGGTAAACAAACATATTTGTTCATTTAAGTCTGCAGGTCTTTCTGGCTCCACAGACAGGGACAGACATATTAGGTGTCATGACAGAAACAGGGTCATGTTCAATAGACTAGGGCACGCAACATTTTTTTATTTTTATGTTTGATTATGCAACAGAAAATTAAAATGAGTGATAGTCCCTCCCTGTTTCAGTCTGTTTTCTTCCGTTTGGTGCCTATGAACACAAGACAGATGAGTGTTGGGATTCAAGGCCCACATTCATGTTGCGGTAGCTGTCACTGAACAAAACTCATCCATGCACATCGGGGGATAAGGAAACAAAAGGCTTTGTTGTTTGAGAGAGAGACAAAAACAAAATTATTGGAAGGAGAGGGTATTTGTACGTGAGCCCTGCCTACTGAAACATAACACCTTTGAGATCTTGGCACGCACGCACGCACGCACGCACGGACGCATGCGCGCGCACACACACACACACAATTCATGGCTATACCCTCAGGACAGTTTTGGTCTTGTGCTTGGACCTGTGGAAATAGATTTGCTGTATAACATAGACGCTGTAGAGTTGACTATGCATACTTTGAATAACACACGTCTACACTATATCAACCTTGTGGATCATGGATATTAGAAGGATATGAGAGTGTAATAGGGACTGTAACTGATTTGCAAGGCCTCAAGTTAGTTACAGTTTTTTTTCAGTCACTTTGGTGCAATTTTCAAAAGTGTGTGGTACAATGTTCACAACTCTTAGTACACACCTCAAAACAGATAATCAAAAAGGCAGTTGTTGCAAATCTTCAAGCACATTTTCAGTTGACTAAGTACAGTAACACCCAAAATGATAGTCTCTTTTTCACCAAACGTAATTAGTGTTTCATCTAGAAATACATGTTTCACATTACAATACATGCTCATATAAAGTAATTGCCTTTCGCAATGCAATGTTCACGTTCATTTTGATATGATTGTCTTCTCATTTGTTAAAATACATTTTACTATTACTTAATCTGACTACTCTTAAATGATAATCACTAAACCGTTTGGTAAACCTATAGATTTTAAGCTGTTTTTTCTACTACAGATTTTCAGAACTATAGTACATAGTGAAAATGTATGTATGTAAAGTAGAAACATAAAGCATGATATATATACTGTAATGTACTTTTAAGATGATCACTATTATGATTTGATTTTACACCTCTTTGGGCTGGACGTGCCGCTAGCGGCACACCTTGACGACATCTGGTGAAATTGCAGGTGGATGAACAATGAGGACATTTACTGCAAAGTTGATGAGAACCTATGGCCAAAATGCAAAGTAGTGCCTGCYAAACATTGTTTCTTTAATTTGTTTACAGTACACCTATGTTATAATTATATCTGAACAATACATGTAGGCTACGTGTGATGATTTAAATTGATGTATTTCAGTCCTTGACTAATAATGTCCTGCACTATGTATGATGTCATGTTTCATGTGAACCCCAGGAAGAGTAGCTGATRCTTTTGCAGCGGCTGATGGGSATCCTAATAAATACCAAATCTCACATGAAATTTGATGCTCAGTCAATTTGAATGGGGTAGTGCAAGTGTATTGTAAAATGTGAAAACTGTGTAATGTACTATACTTTACAGTACTGTAGCATATATTCAAAAGGCAATTTTGACACGTATCTTGCATTTTTTGCTATTGGATTAACTGGTTGTTAAAATAACTACATTGAAGATATATAATTATGTTGCGTTTTGGTGATTAAATCAATGTTCTCATGATGTTTCACAGTAAACATTTAAATTTTGAAGAAATGGTTGTGTGGTGAAGGATTTTTTCAAACAAAATTAATGCACAATAAAACTGTTTTGAATGAGACTTGCTGTGTTACAAGTGTAACCAATTTGGAGATTTGTTCTACGTTTTGAAAATGTCTTTCTAGTCAGGTTTTCTTGAGTTCAAATGATGGGCATGGTTCAAATACTGTAGAAATGCATCCTTCCTTTCCACAGTACCTTCCTTCAACTAATCACAGATCTGGATTGGTTGGATTGGTAATGGTTGGTAGAGTAATGGGGTAGTAACCTTGCTTTTACAGATGCCATTTCTTAATTTGCTCATCCTGTTGTTGCAAGAATTTTCCTGCACAGCAAGACATACAAACTTGTTGTAATGAATACTCAGGGAGAAAAGGGTGTAGATTCACACGCAGAGCGCGGCAGGTGTTTATTTTGCCTTCACGGAAGGCAGGCATTGTGGTCACAGGAAGGCAATGGTCATACACAGGTGGGCAAACAGGCAAGTAAATCAAAACTAGGACTGAAGGCTATAAATAGTTCTCAGAAACGAGCTAGGAAAAGGCTTAGTAGAGTCAAAACGAACAACACCTCACAAAGGCACAAACAGAATGAACTGAACTAAATAAGGAGCTGATGAGACCAGGTGAGTAACTAACACAGGTGAAAACAAAGAACAAAAATGAAAGACAGGGCGACGTTCAAGAACACAAAGAAACAGGGCTACGTTCAAGAACACAACGAAACAGAACACACGKTTGACTAAGAAAATAATTACAGAACCTTACACTTGTAGTGTATTTAAGGTTTTAAAAGGCTTCTAAAGTTCGTAATTTCTACTTTAAAATGTCAGACTTGATTTGCGCTAACGAAAAATGTATCAAAAAATGTCCTATAAAAGGGAAAAGGGAAATGTCCTATCAAAATGTATAAATAATTATAGTCACATAACAATATATATATTTTTTTAATAATAATATTTTCTTGCTGTGTGAAACTGGCTCAAATTAAGGTATGGGCTTTGTACCTATCCAGTCACTTACGGAGTTCTGTTTATTTAAAGAAAACAAGGAGGGAAGGGTGCATTTCTAAGGATTTGGAACATGGTCTTTAAGAATGATGAKTTGAATCAGGTGTAAAAAATGGAAGAAAAAAAACTGTGTAAGGCAGCTAACTGGCCCTGCCTTATCCTGTATAAACAACTTTGTTAAATAAACCCTAATACTGTGAAGATCAACGGTGGAGAGAGGAAGCAGGTACAGTAAGAACATTTAATAAACTACGGACATGAAAGAGGACAGGAACAGCGTCTGGACAGGGGGCAAAGTAACGACATCAATGCTGACACGGGGATGAAACAGAGGAAACAGACAGATAAAGGGGAGGCAATCAAATAATGATGGAGTTCAGGTGGGTCCACTGAGGCGCAAGTTCGCATAACGAAGGTGACAGGTGTGCGTAATGATAGGCAGTCTGGCGACCTCGAGCGCCAGAGAGGAAGAGCGGGAGCAGGCGTGACAAATACAGGTGCTCACTCACTGCCACTAATGGTGACAAGCCTAGAGACCTTTGGTCATGAGTTCTGTGACAATGGCAGTAAAAAGTCTGTTAGCTAACAAAATAAAACTGAATGAATTAATTAATTGAAGCTGACTACTGAACTCTTCAATTTGATGAGCTGCATGGTCCGATTTTTTTAAATATATGATGCCAAAGTGTTTCCTTCTTACTTATAGAATGCAACGGTTCAAGTACAGTATGTTAGTTAAAAATACTAATGACTGTCACGTATACTCCCTCTCCGGCACTCGAGGTCACCAGGGTGCTCATTATTATTGTCACGACTTCCTCCGAAGTCGGTCCCTCTCCTTGTTCGAGCGCCGTTCGGCGGTCGACGTCACCGGTCTTCTAGCCATCGCCRATCCACCTTTCCTTTTCCATTTGTTTTGTCTTGTCTTCCCACACACCTGGTTTCAATTCCATCAATTACATGTTGTGTATTTACCCCTCTGTTCCCCCCATGTCCTTGTCCGGTATTGTTTATTGTAAGTGCTTGTGCACGTTATGTCTGGTGTGYGTCGGGTTMTGTACCCATTTATTGATTGTTCTGTTTTCCGGTGGGTTTTTATTATTAAACTGCGCCGTTGGAAACACAGTTTTTGCTCTGCTGCGTCTGACTTCTCTGCCGCCAGTACGCACCCCTTACAATTATGCACACCTGTCACCATCGTTACGCACRCCAGCACCTCATCAGACTGACCTGAACTCCATCACCTGCCTGATTACCTTCCCTACATATGTCACTCCCTTTGGTTCTTTCCCTAGGCGTTATTGTTTCCGTTCCAGTGTTCATGTCTGTACGCTACGTGTGTTTCTTGTTTTGTTCTATGTTAATTTATTTACTAAAGCTTTCCTGAACTTGCTTCCCGACTCCCAGCGTACACGTTACAGAATAACGCCTCCCCAAAGGGAAGCATCAGGGAGTGTTTATTTATTTTTTGTTAGTGTAGGTGACGTCGGGTCCGGGTGTCACTAACGGAGCAACCGGGGATGCTTCAGCTGGCTTGTCAGGCTTCCATGCCTCAGCCGGCACATCAGGTTTACAAGACCCGGTTGGCCCGTCAAGCGTCCGTTGCCGAGTCTACCGAGGAAGCCTCAGCTAGCTCGACAGGCTTCCATGCCTCAGCTAGCTCGACAGGTTCACAAGACTCGGTAGGCTCGGCAGGCTCCCATGCCTCAGCCAGTTCGTCAGGCTCCCATGCCTCAGCCGGCTCGTCAGGCTCCCATGCCTCAGCCGGCTCGTCAGGTTCCCGCGCATCAGCTGGCTCGACAGGTTCCAGTGCCTCAGCAGAATTTATTTATTAATGATTCCCTGAACTTGCTTCCCGACTCCCAGCGTACACGTCACAATGACAGATACAATGTGAAAGATCAAAGATCCCACAACATCAGCCATGCGTTCTCCAGCACGAATACACTGTAATACAAAATTGCATGAGTCAAATGTGTTATAGAACGTCTTTAGACGAGGCTGTGTATTGTTTTAGTGATGCAGCATGTTTAGTTTGGGTATGAAGTGTGTTTTCATTCGATACATTTGGATTTAAATGTGCTTTGATAATGTGTGTGATAGAAGGTCATCACTGTTGTTGTCACTCCATGCCTCTCAATGATTAAATGTCCCATAAACACTAATGAGCTCTCAGAGGACTTCCCTTCCCATACCACCTTGCCAATCCTACTACTTATCTTGAAATTTGCACACATGCATGCACACACACGGACACATGAACACAAACACACACACACCCACAACAGATGCCTGCACACATGCATGTACGCATGCACGTGCACGCACACTCATGCACAAACACACACACACAAATATGAACTGCCCAGCAAAGTATGTTGCATACCACGATTGTGTTACTATCGCTGTTTCCCATTTTAATATAAATGAACGTTTACCCTCTTGCCAATCCAAGACCTTTCACCTCCCTGGAATCAACAACTTACTTTGTCACAAACAGAAACTAGCACATGCCATTGAAATACTCCTCTTCTGTGGCTGGGAAGAGGAGAATATGGAGACAGGAAAAGCACTGGAGCACAAACACAAACAAACAATGGGCCAAATTACAGTAATTAAGGACTACAGTTTCCCCCGGCCTCGTTAAAGCCAGTTACGTAGAGAAAAGCAGCCGAGCGGCAGGGACCTGTCAGCCTATCCATGGCAGCGCTGGTCAGTGCTCCTTTGGCCCAGAGCGGTGGATATCTACTGAGCGCCCTTTGGAGCGGCATGGTGGCATTTTCACCTCGGGTGGCATGTACAGAGCAATGTGTGTTCTCAATTAATACGTGGAGAAATCCGTCAGTCAGAGGAGAGACATTTTCTAGGCCAGGAGCAAATAAGAGACAAAAGAGMGCTCAGGGGCGTGGAGTAAGAATTGAAATGCCTTATCGGTGAGTCACGTTGTTTGTGACTCATAGCGTGTACTTTGTAGAGGTGTGTGACAGAATGGCATCCTCTGATGGTGTCTGAGAAAGGAGGAATAGCTGCACGTTCAAATGATAAAGATAGGTGGTTTGTGGCGAGGCTGCTCACATGCTTGGGGTTTATTGGTTCAGGAACAGCCAGGGGGAGAGAAAGAGAGAGAGAGAGATTGACAAAGAGAGAGGATAACTGTAGAGAAACACAGAAATACACAGAACGAACAACTATAGGAAATACCTGTGGATAATCAACTATAAATGTGCAACCATTAGACTAGAGTCATGCCGTTCGAGCCAATGTGCAGTATTTGCACCTGTTGCTATTGAACATAGTACAATAGCAACCATTACCAATCCAACCCATCCAGTACCTGGGTAACCAGATAAGATCAGTCCCTAGGAGCTTTTAGGACTTAGCCTGTGTCAATATGGCTCACCCTTTTCCTAACTGAACACATATCGAGCCCTATCCAATCATTAGAGAATATACTGGCCACACAATGATTCAGTATATTTGGTATAATGGAGCTAGGACTGAGCAAAGAGTACGGTTGGGAAACACTATGCAAATAGTATTAAAATCACCTGATCACACCTTTTATGCGTTGGCTCAGTTGGTAAGGGCGTGACACTAATCATGCTAGGGTCGTGGGTTCAATTCCTGCAGGGATCACAGTCACATATTACACTTGCATCCAAAGTGACTTACAGTACAGTTAGTTCATATATGTTTATATTATACATTTATTGTTATGTTATGTATACGGTCACCCCCAAAATTATTGGCACCCTTGATAATGACGAACTAAAAGATTGTATAAAATAAATACTGAGCTATATTGTATGCTCAGAAAAATGGGAAATGTCTATTTTATTAAACAATTACTCATAGAAATATATTTTTGTCTATCAAGTAATATATTTTTTTACTTCAGAGGAGGACAAGCAAGATAAAGTCACTCAATGTAAATGCATAAATCTAATTTAACTACATTTGAGATCATTATGCATAAGGGGGGTTTGGTCTTGTAGACAGATCTAGAGTATTACCCTCTTTGACACCACACACATCACACACACACACACAACACACACACACACACACACACACACACACACACACACACACACCACACACACACACACACACACCACACCACACACACACACACACACACACAACACTCTCCTCTTCTTCATATCCTATGGAGTCTTCAAACACCACTTCCTTTATACGTAGTTACATTTTCCCACCATGAATAGAGAACCTGAGGGGCCGAAACTGTACACATTATTCTAAAAGATCTTAAAAACAACACCTTTTTAGCTTTGCTTTTTCCTTATTAAGGTGTTTTTTAGTCATTCAGTTTTTATTGTTACTTTGGTTTTTTATCCTGTTGTTGTTTTGTTGTAATATGAACATTTCTTTTTTCATTACGTTTTATGTTTTTTTTTCCTGTGAAGCACATTGCATGCATTCCATGTCTGAATTTTGCTGTATTCATTTGATTTGAGATCCGCTTCTCCTCCTCACACACTTTCACACAGCTGCCAAGGCCCATTGCAGCTGCACAGAACGCAAACATACAGAAGGAGGCTGGCACACTCTTTACATACCCTTGCAGTAACTCCCAATGTGCACACTAGCTTTCACGCTGCACGGATACTACCACACACACACACACACACACACACACACACCACACACACACACACACACACACACACACACACAACACACACACACACACACACACACACACACACACACACACACACACACACACCACACACACACACACAAAACAAACTCATACTTTTCAACTTCTCACAAACATTTTTGACATTCTGTTCTCCCGCTCACACAATTGACACACATGCACACAAACAAACAAATACCTTTAACACGTTTAACATTCTTCCCCCTTCTTTTTTCACAAACAAACTATACTTTCAACATTCTCACAAACATTTTTGACATTCTGTTCTCCCGCTCACACAATTGACACACATGCACACAAACAAACAGATACTTTTAACACGTTTAACATTCTTCCCCCTTCTTTTTTCACAACCCCTACACAGATTACGCACCCTTACACATTCCTCACATCTGCTTTTCCCTTATTCCCCTGACACAAAAGCTCATCCATCCAACCCATCCCTCCATCCGCCACTCCATCCCTACCTGGAAGATGAGAACTTTGAAGTGGTTCCTCTTGAGCAGGTGTCCATGGTTGGTCTCCAGCCGCTTCACCTGTGACGCCTGCTTGTCCAGCCGCTCCCGCACCTCCTTCATGTGGGTGTTGACCTTGTGCGAGCGCTCCAGCAGCTTGTTCACGCTGTTGGATGTGCTGGTGTGGTTCTTGGAAAGGCGRGTCACGTCACCCTGGACCCCCCGCACGGCACCCTCCAGGTCGGCCTGACGCAACTCCATGCGTTGCTGGTTCTCCTGCACTGCCTCCAGCATGTTGACCAGCTTGTCGAGTAGAGCCACCACTGTGATGGCGCTCACCTGGTCCCTGGCCGTGGGACTGGTGGGACTTCCAGGTCCGTGGCTCCCAGGGGTTTTCAAGCCCAGCCTGGAGAGGGTGTTGGTGGGGGACGAAGGAGCTGGGCTCGGGCTGAAGCTGGACACCAGGAGGTCCATGTTGTCTTGCTGTGCCTGGTACTGCTGGGGGTTGACCAAAATGCTGCTGCTGTTGCTGCTGCTGCGCTCGGCGTGCGATGAGTCTTCTCCCATGGCCACAGGGTGGAGGTGTTAAATGTCCTCTTTTGAAGGGTTTAAGTAAGTTAGAGGGCTAGAAGTGGAGGGATAATGTGGACCGACTTGTTCTGAGGTGTGAAGAGTCTCTGTCAGTTAGTTGACGTTGTTGTTGTTGCTCCAGAGAAGGACTGAGAAGGGAAGAGGGATTCTCTCCTCTTGGTTGTTTTGGTGTCCCCTCCCCTCCCCTTTTTTTTTTTTTTTTTTTTTTTTTACAATGTGTAGTAGAGCAAGAGTTGTATTTCACACACCCACTTTTCTCCTCCCCTTTTAAAAACCTCCTCCAAAGCCAGAGGGGAGGGGCATGGTTGTCCTGGTAACAGGTCTAGCCCTAAATTGCTGGAGAAAATTACGCCAGAGATTGCCACTGTGAGTGTTCATGTGACTGCTCTCAATGCCTGTCCGTCTGGAAAGTCTGTTTGAGGGGCAATTCGACACAATGAGCATTTCTGATGTTGTGTATTTGTTTATGCCAGTGTGCATGTCTCTCTCCCAGGTTCAGGTTTGTTTCTAGTTTGTTTGCAGGGTTCAGAGTTGTTTGATTAAGCAGTAAGACCTGCGGGGGTGTGGCATATGACCAATATATCATAGCTATGGGTTGTTCTTAGGCCAAATGCAATGCGGAGCGCCTGGATACAGCCCTTAGCCGTGGTATATTGGCCATATACCACAAACCCCCGAGGTGCCTTAATGCTATTATAAACTGGTGATCAACGTAATTAGAAGAGTAAAAATAAACGTTTTGTCATACTAGATAATTAGATAAGAATGAGTAAGACAGAGCAAGACTGTGGTGTGGCTTGGTGTGATCCATTCTAAACAGTTCAACATTTTCACTGGTGCAAATCAAGCGTGATCCATCTCGCCCTTTACGTTTGCATGTCCCGATATGTACTTTTCCGAACATGCACAGGCACGTACGTGATATTTGGCGAGTGCCAACGTGTGCAGCATGGCAGGCCTCTCCACCCCTCCCTCTCCTCCTGTTCTGTTTTTCTCTCCTCTGCTCTGTAGCTCTGGTGTTGGGGCACTGTGGCACATGGAAACGAGGATATACGTGTTTGAACAATGAGCTCGTCTTTGCACCTAGCACGGTGCCAGGATCCATATACCACACGCACACTTGAATGCGAACACACATGCATGCTTAACTAGAGCCGTTATACAAAATCTGTGTGTGTGTGTGTGTGTGTGTGTGTGTGTGTGTTCATGCATGCATGTGTTTGGCTGTGTAAGTATATGTTCTATTGTAAAAGTGAGAGACAAGGGAGTGTTTTTTTGTTGTATTTATGGGGCTGTGGATATCCACATAGAGCAAAGCATTTGTAGAATATAATGACAAGAGCTCACTTTATCACTGTTAGCCTTGGAAGGCATTCAGGATTGACACCTTGACCTGGTAGTTATTTGATTATGTTAGGGTTAGCAATCAAGTTAGCCAACCAAGTTCCAACTTCAACACTTTTACCTTCGCTGACTCAAACATCTTAAACATTTTGTGTGTGTGTTTGTGTGTGTGTGCTTTTGTGTGTTTATGCATGCATGTGTGTGTGTATGTGTGTGCGTGTAATCCTTCACACCTCCTGAACTTGAAAGTTTGACCTCCTGTCACGTTCGTTGAATTGAGGAGACCAAGGCGCAGTGTGATWTGAATACATTCTTCTTTAATTGAAGAAAACCACTAAACAAAGTAACAAAAATGAACGTGAAGCTATATAGAATGAGTGCTGACACAGGCAACTACACATAGACAAGAACCCACGAAACCAAAAAGGAAAATGGCAACCTAAATAGGATCCCCAATCAGAGACAACGATAAACAGCTGCCTCTGATTGGGAACGAATTCAGGCCACCATAGACCTACAATATGCCTAGACTTACAAACACCCCTAGACATACAAAAACCCTAGACAATACAAAAACAAGCATACCCACCCTCGTCACACCCTGACATGACCAAAATCATAAAGAAAACATAGATAACTATGGTCAGGGCATGACACCTCCCTGCTTTCTTATATTTGAATCACCTTTCCCTACTTTGGAAGCATGACGCTCCTATCCTGTCATTCATCCAATGTGTGTGTTTCCTCCTACAGTCTTTCAGATGTCTCATTTCATCCCTCTCTTTCAGACCCCTTGACTTTTTCAACATTTTGTTACTTTACAGCTTTATTCTAAAATGCCCTATATTGACAAAGTGAAAACAGGTTTGTAGAATTTTTTTGCAAATGTATTAAACATAAAAAACAKAAATACCTTATTTACATAAATATTCAGACCCTTTGCTATGAGACTTGAAATTGAGCTCAGGTGCATTCTGTTTGCATTGATCAGCCTTGAGATGTTTCTACAAGTTGATTAGAGTCGTAAATTCAATTGATTGGACATGATTAGGAAAGGCACATACCTGTCTATATAAGGTGCGAAGGTTGAAAGTGCATGTCAGAGCAAAAACCAAGCCAAGAGGTCGAGGGAATTGTCTGTAGAGCTCTGAGACAGGATTGTGTCGAGGAACAGAACTGGGGAATTGTTACAAAACATTTCTGCAGCATTGAAGGTCCCCAAGAACACAGTGGCCTCCATAATTCTTAAATGGGAGAAGTTTGGAACCACCAAGACCCTTCCTAGAACTGGCTGTCTGGCCAAACTGAGCAATCGGGGGAAAACGGTCAGGGTGGTCAGGGAGGTGACCAAGAACCCGATGGTCACTCTGACAGAGCTCTAGAGTTCCTCTGTGGAGATGGGAGAACATTTGAGATGGACAACCATCTCTGCAGCACTCCACCAATCAGGCCCTTATGGTAGATTGGCCAGACGGAAGACACTCCTCAGTAAAAGGCACATGACAGCCCGCTTGGAGGTTGCCAAAAGGCACCTAAAGGACTCTCAGACCATGAGAAACAAGATTCTCTGGTCTGATGAAACCAAGATTGAACTCTTTGGCCTGAATGCCAAGCGTCACATTTGGAGGAAACCTGGCACCATCCCTACCGTGAAGCATGGTGGTGGGAGATTCATGCTGTGGGGATGTTTTTCAGCTGCAGGGACTGGGAAACTAGTTAGGATCGAGGCGAAGATGAACGGAGCAAAGTACAGAGAGATCCTTGATGAAAACCTGCTCCAGAGTGCTCAGGATCTCAGACTGGGGCAAAGGTTCACCTTTCAACAGGTGAATGACCCTACGCACACAGCCAAGATAATTCAGGAGTGGTTTTGGGACAAGTCTCTGAATGTCCTTGAGTGGCCCAGCCAGAGCTCGGACTTGAACTCGATCGAACATCTCTGGAGAGACTTGAAAACACCTGTCCAGCAACGCTCCCCATCCAACCTGACAGAGCTTGAGAGGATCTGCAGAGAAGAATGGTAGAAACTCCCCAAATACAGGTGTGCCAAGCTTGTTGTGTCATACCCAAGAAGAGTCGAGGCTGTAATCACTGCCAAAAGGTGCTTCAACAAAGTACTGAGTAAAGGGTCTGAATACTTATGTAAATGTGATATTTCCGTTTTTAAATTTTTGGAAATTAGCAAAAAAAATATGTTTTTTGGTTTTGTCATATGTGGTATTGTTTGTAAATTGATGAGGGRAAAAATACTATTTAATACATTTCAGAATAAGGCTGTAACTTCACAAAATGTGGAAAAAGTCAAAGGGTCTGAATACTTTTCGAATGCACTATATCTCCCCCCTCATTTTAATTGTCTACTTTTCCTCGTCTATGTTAAGGTTGGATTTCCCATGTTGGTCCTGTCTCCCCTCTATCGCTTGAACGTGCACGACACTTGTGTACACACGTTTTTAAAAAAGCACGAACTCACACACACACATCCCATCATCGCAAATGTTATATTGTGAATAAAATCCGTTCCAAAGGATGGTGTGTTCCTTACAGATGGGTACATTTGTAAAGAGCCCTCTGCTGGTTAAGCAATATAAAAAAAACACTCCGTTTTTATCTTCAGATCTCTGTGTCAGTGTGCTGAATATATACACCATGAAATATTGACCAGGGCAAAGCACTGGATACTTTTCAGGTTTTATAGAGATCCATTTATACATCTGAATGACATAAGCATATGCAGTAGTAAAACACGTTACCATGTCATGGGGTTTTTATTGAAAGGAATGAACAAAGATAATGGGGATAATAGCATTCCTCAGCTCCAAAAAGATCCAAGCAAAGAGCWAAGTCCAACTCTAAAAATCTATCGGAAAGTCTTGCCTTTCTGGCAAGGTGTCAACCATTTATCTTCAACGTGAACATCTCACTCTCTACAACTAGGAACCAAGTAGCACGTTCAACAACCGCGTCTTCACATCTTTACGACGTAAACAAACGTGTTACAACAGGCTGGATGGATTAGGCAAACGTGGATTTTGTCTAATAGTCTTCCTGTGAACTGTAACGGCTGGCTATTGGCCAGCTGCCTTCACCCATGGGCCACTTGGCAAGTTCGGTTGATCAGCAGGTTTTCATTTTGAATATCACGGAAACCCCAGGCACACCTGTCTTTGTCGAAACAGCAGTAAAAAAAAAAATATATATATTCACATGAATTCTAAGAGTGGAGCAAATAAAAAAATAACTCACAACAATATGTTCATACCCTATGATCATAGGGTTGCTGAGAAGGTACAACCATTGTTGGTGCCTTTATCTATTGACTATTGGAATAACAGAAGACACAGGAGCTAGAGTTGCACTCCCATGTATTGTATCTACTATCCTGCCTTGATAACAAACTAGTCTCCCCCACCCACAAATATAACTAGACTGTAAATATAGAAAGTCTCAAAACTCTATGAAAAGTAGTGCACCTACACTGAGATCTGGTGTTTTGGAGGGTGTTTGAATATAAACCCAACATACTGTAAGTGTTGTAATGCACAGAATGTGTTTTAAAACACCCAAAGTGGTTCTTTTTGTGTTTTTCAGCATGGTTGTGAAAACACTTTTGGAGGGTTTCAGTACATGTAAAAGGCAGCATCAAAACACAAAAACAGTTTCTCACACAATCAATGGTTTAGAAATGCAAATGGTTTATAGCCTAAATATTGAAAATAAGGGGCTATGGAGATTTTTGGTGGGTGGAATTCCACCCCCMAAAATGTTCAATGCTTTATTTAGACAGCTTAGAAACAGGAGGAGCAATAAGATGGTACAATTCATTGGATTTTTTCCCACTCAACCACACTGACTGACTCACTTGTGACTGACTGACTCATGTACAAATAATATTGAGTAGTTATTTATGATGCAAGGTGATTTGTAGATCAGTCAGGCTTGACTCACCTTTAAYGTCGGCTGCAACGTCAAACGTTGAGAGGTCAGTCTGACGTCAATCAATAAAATGTATTTATAATCCACTTTTTACATCAGCAGATATGACAAAGTGCTTATACAGAAACTCAGCCTAAACCCCCAAAGAGCAAGCAATGCAGATGTTGAAGCACGGTGGCGAGGACAAACTCCCTAGAAAGGCAGAAACCTGGGAAGAAACTTAGAGAAGAACCAGGCTCTGAGTAGTGGCCAGTCCTCTTCTGGCTGTGCCGGGTGGAGATTATAAGAGTATATGGCCATTAAGGCCAGAAGTTCTTCAAGATGTTTAAATGTTCATATCTGACCAGCAGGGTCAAATAATAATCACAGTGGTTAGGTGGTTAGTACAACAGGTCAGCACCTCAGGCGTAAATGTCAGCTGGCTTTTCATAGCCGAGCATTCAGAGGTTGAGGTAGAGAGGTAGAGAGAGAGAGGTAGAGAGAGAGAGAGAGAGAGAGAGAGAGAGAGAGAGAGAGAGAGAGAGAGAGAGAGAGAGAGAGAGAGAGAGGAGAGAGAGAGAGAGAGAGAGAGAGAGAGAGAGAGAGAGAGAGGGGGTTGATACAGCAGGTCCAGGACAAGGTTCCATAACCAAAGGCAGAAAACAGCAGAGCCCCACTGGATCAGCAGCACGACCAGGTGGACTGATGCAAATTAATGTTCCTTTCATTTCTTTAATTTGATGACATTCTGAAAGATGTCTTTAATGATCACGCCTTCCAGCACACACGGGATAGAAATTATGGAAATGTAATGTTMAGTCAATTTTAATGCGTAGTGCAAGTCAATGCCAGTCAGTGCTGTTTCAGGACAAGTTTTTTCAGGAGCATGGCCTTTTTTCTATTACAACATGTTGGATGACTGTCACTAATATTCCATTCACCCAGTTCAATGTAACATCGATAGGTTTAGGCTACTTMATGACACTCAAATCTTCCCTATACCCATCATGAGGTTGCGACAACCTTACCTATGAATGAAAGTTTACAACGTAGGTGCACACAGGTTGTGAGAAAATGTTGACGTGCCTTGCACACTCTTGCCTGCATCTAGCTGATATAGGGGGTARTCATTAGTTTCTATTGGACAAATTCCGGTATGTTTATCCCGTTTTATTCCGTTTAAGAAAAGTTTTTCAACAGAATCAGCAGAATAAATACACCCCTGATCACACATAAACACAGTTCACTTTCATAACAGACACGTTGTATTCCTTCTCACATCTATTTGCTCTCCGCCTCTCACCTTTTCCCTTTGTCGCTTGTGGACGTCAATGCACAACACATCAGTTGTGTGACCAGGGGGGAAAAACTTGCCAAGCCATATCATAACTGCTACACACAGCTTACATCGTCATTACCGTATTAGTCAATATAGCTAATAGAACTAACGCATTAGTAAACCTGCTATAATCATGCAGTAACGTTGCAGTTTAGCACTTACAGTGGCGGGCCTCGATGGAAATAAATTAATAAAACCAAAAGCTTACCTTGACTTGGAAGAGTTCCAGTGTTGTGTTGGATAGTCATAGCCAGCTAGCTAACATATCATCCCTCTGTTTGAGCAGGGTGTTTGAGTAGGCTAAACTAGCTAGCTGCATTTGCTTGCTAAGTAAGTAAAAACTGAAAGTGAAAAAAWTGATTATATCTCTCTCTATATCTCTCTCTTGCTTCTCCTTCATTTTGGAAGAAATTAATTTGTTCAACTATTGTCTTTATCTTTGAGTCAACTACTTACCACATTTTATTCACTGCACTGCTAGCTAGCTGTATCTTTTGCTTTCAGTACTAGATTTATACTCTGATCCTTTGATTGGGTGGACAAACTGTCAGTTCATGCTTTCAAGTGCTCTGATAGGTTGGAGGACGTCCTTTGTTGTCCTCCAACCTGTCACAATTACTGTGAAAGTCTATGGAAGGGGCTGAGAACGGTAATTTACAGTACTGTAGCGTACCACATCAAAGGACAATTTTGAAACAAACAAAAAACTGTATAACCCACAGGCAAATACTGACTGGTTTTTCAATGGAATGTATTTCCCATTCAAAGCCATGACCACCATGACTAAATCCCTGTTTGTACCTGATGCTAACATGCGTCCTTTGTCCTGATCTTGTCCACATTCTAATTGTGCCTACATTTTCAGAAATGCGTCTACACATGGTAATAAAATGTGTCTCTTATCTGTCCACTTTGTGACCTGATTTCTTGATCTCTCCCTTGTATGCAAATTCTTTGAGAGATATTTTTTCAAACTAATATTTATAAATACAGTATTGATGGCCTGAGTCGATGGTGCCATCTGTTAATGACTTTAGAGGGCTGGATAATGATGATTTAAAAGGTTTCACTGTCAAGATCTGACTACACTTGTAAAAGATCCAGACACAATGCTTGCCTGATTACCTCTGGAGGTGGTCAGGAAGATCAGATCACAATCAGATAAAAATGCATTAATAGTCTACACCTGTCTTAAAATGTGGGCACAATCAGAATGTGGACAATTTCAGGACAAAGGACGCATGTTAGCACCAGGTAGGGCTATAAATGGGACTCTGTTGTCTCTACCTTCTTGCCCTTTGTGCTGTTGTCTGTGCCCAATAATGTTTGTAACCATGTTTTATGCTGCTACCATGTCGTGCTGCTGCAATGCTGTGTTGCTACTATGTTGTTGTCATGTTGTGTTGCTACCATGCTGTGTTGTCATGTGTTGCTGCCATGCTAAGTTGCTGTCTTAGGTCTATCTTTATGTAGTGTTGTGTTGTCTCTCTTTCGTAATGTGTGTTTTGTTTATTTTTTTCATCCACAGTCCCCTCAGGAGGCTTTTTGCCTTTTGGTAAAGGCACATACCATGATAAACTCTAACATTTCTCAGAGACATTATCTCCCTATCACTAAAATAGAATGTTAGGAACAATCCCATCCTATGTGTAAAATGCTACAGTCCACGACAATCATTACAATCAATAATTGATGTAACCTGTGAAGAGGACAAACATCTAATTCAAMACTGTTGACCTTCCTGAAGTGGAATCCTGGTCCCGGAACGATAACATTCCCATTGTGAATATCTGGTCGTGCATGCAGACATTCAGAGTTTCCTGCTCCTCCCTTACCCCCCCGATCTGAAAAAAATGAGGGGAGAGAACAGGAAGAGCGGATTCCACAAGCTCGGCTGTGGGGTGAACTGGGAAGTGCCTCCCCCCTCACCCCTCCTCTCCGTTGTCTCTGTCTCCGTGGAATTTGTGTGGAATCCTGTAGTCTGGCAGTGTAGCCTTTGGGTGACCCTGACATTGACCACAACTCCTCCTGGTCAGTTCAGTTCAACTGTAAACACAACAGAACCGGGCCAGTGAGACCATATTGAACATTTCTCCACAGTGGTGTGTACGATTCAAAATGAAAGACTTTTCAACTTACCTGTATGGTATTTTAAATCTGTCAGCTGGACATGTGTATATCATTTGTGTGTGTGTGTGTGTGTGGTGTGTGTGTGTGTGTGTGTGTGTGTGTGTGTGTGTGTGTGTGTGTGTGTGTGTGTGTGTGTGTGTGTGTGTGTGTACACCAGTGAAGGCTGCTGAGACGGCTCATACAAAGTGTATGGAAGTGCAATGAAATGGAATGGCATAAACCATATGTTTGATGTATTTGATACCATTCCACTGATTCCGCTCCAGCCATTACCACGAGCCCGTCCTCCCCAATTTATGTACCACCGATCTCCTGTGTTGTGGACGTGTTTAACTATACTTGTGGGGACCCTAAACCGAAAAAAGGGAGTTAGGTTAGAATTAGTGTCAGGGTTAGGGGTTAAAGGTTTGTGTTATAAGTTAGGTTAGTTAGGTTTTTGGGTTAAGGTTAGGTAAAGGATATGATTTTATAATAACTTGTGTCCTCCCACAAGGTTAAATAAGTCTGTATGTGTGTATGTGTGTGTGTGTACGTGTGTGTGTGTGTGTGTGTAGAAAAGACATCACCTGCCAATAGCACATAATTGGCAAGGTACTGTTACTGTAACTCAGTTACTGTAACTCTGTTTTCTTGTAGTGGAGTAGGCATATGGTAAAATAGCACATCCTTGTGTCAAGACAGCTCGTCACAATCAATTATGGCCTTCAAGGTCCAACGTTGTTGAAAGTTCAGATAGAAATATCTTATGTAGAACAAACATGCTTCTCTGACATTTAGAATGAAGCGTCGTCATGTATCAACTGTAAGACAAATGTCATGACGTTTCTATCTTCAATGTTCCACAATGTTGAAGCTCAGGTTTTCTTTTTCTATCTGATACTTCATTGATCAACTCATTTCACTGATCGCCGGGAAGTTCACTCACTAGGCCCTGAATTGATGATCGATCCAAAAGTAAAGATCTGAAAATACACCTTTCATCTCAGACAAATGTACCTGTTGTCTCTTTCCTCTTAGGAATTGATGTTTCCTCTTGAGAATGACGTTATCTTAACCATAAATGTGAGAGTCGACACTCGACAGCAATATTGTAGATTGGCCAAGGTCACTTTTCATGATATAAATTATTTATTTACATTACAGAAAAAAGACCCCACCAAGACAATGTAATAACTATTGGAAATAGACCCAGTAATACATAACCAAACAGAGCTGTACTGTAGTACCATAGATTCCTCTTAGTGACCTATACCACAGGTGCAAGGCATCACGTGTAGACCCCCTCCCGCCCCAACCCCCTATTGGTTCTACCCCTAAAAACAACCAACATTCCCCCACGAACATCAGCTAGCCCACATCTACAGCCCCCCCATTGTTTCCCCCCCATTGTTTCCCCCCCAATCCCCATTGTTCAATTCCTCATGATCGGGGTCGGCGAGTTGGGGATTGTGCGACCTCCTCCGCTGGTCTCTAGTGGAGTAGGATTAAGTTGCTCCTAGATGCCGATCTAAGGTCAGTTTTGCGTTTTGTCCCCCTCCCACCACCCACTCCCTTATAGTTAATTCAGGGATTGTAGGAAAGAAGGGTAAAGCTGATCCTAGATCTGTGTCTATGGTGCAATTTGGACCCAGAGCGGAGCGGGTCTTAGGGTTTCCCCCATTGTGGGGGGGCTCAGTCAGATGAGGCGGGTGGAGGCGCGCATCGTGTTCTCTGAGCTGTAGTGGGTGGCGTTCTGCTTCTGCCGATTGACCCTGTTGCTCCGCGGGCACTTCCTGTCCAGACAGGAAGTGGAGTAGAGGACAGGAGAGGAGAGAGATAGATAAAGAGAGAGACAGAGAGACAGAATGCTAAGTAATTTGCCCTATGTTCAGTATCCAAGGCCTTGATGGTGAAACTCATAGTTTTTTTTTTCATTATAAAGAAATAGATCTTATTTATTGAACCCAAGTTGTTTTAGTAGCTGGATTCCTCATATACTTGAAGATGCATTAATAAGTCAAGGGGATTGGGGATTGGATTGCTTTGGAAATGCTTGTTATAAAAAAATAAGATAGCCTTCATTGCCACCTAGTGGAGCGGTTAATGACATGCATGTCCACAGAGAGAAGTGAGAAGTCTGAATAAAAGCTTATCTGCCAACAATATATTACTACCAGAGAGCACTTGTTCAATCCAAATAAATAAGTTCAAGTGGACTTATATTTTTTAAACAAAAGATGACTTATAATGCATTATATTTAGGGCTGTCAAACTATTTTTCTTTAAATAATCCAATGAACTCGCAGGAGTTGCAAAAAAATTGCTTAAAGTGAGCTGTAATTAAGATTTTTCATACAAGAAAACAAAAATCCCGATGTCTTGATTTTGTCTAATGTAACAGTTAGCAAAATTGGGTAAATTGAGAAAGAACACTTTATTTAATCTCAATGTCTTTATCTGTATAGATTATGTATTTTGGATGTTTTTTTGTGTTTTTTCAATGCTTTCAGACAATTTGATTAACGGCAGATTTTTTTTTTCTTCCACTAAAATTACAGAAGGTTAACTTGAGTTTAATGATTAACAGCCCTAATTATATTGCAACTCCTGTTTATGCTTCTACTACTTTGATACATATGAAATGGTTGGAGCTATAATGTACTTATTCAAAATATTCTGTACCACGTTCTATAATCTATAATGCTGTTAAACTAATATCCCTAGGGATTAATGAGGCAAACCATTAAAAGCAGAAATCAGCAATTAACAAAAATTGGATTAAGCAGCCTGGAATGTAGAACCTAGGGAAGATCCATTCCCATAATGAGGCACAACTTTGTCTATACACTTTGAACAAAAGGCTCTATAAATGAATGGTCATGTTATATATTCTTCCCGAAATACATAGATTGGTCTTCGGCCTATTCTTTCGAAGATGTTTATTAACTGTACACGTAGTATTTTTTACTATTTGTTCCCTGTAAAAAAAAAAAAAAAAAAAGATTAAATGATATTTCTACATTAAACATACGGGAGAATTATGGGGGTGAAGGTGCTAAATAAATCCAAATATACTAAAGGTAGTGAGTCGTAAAATATGTGTGTGTGTGTGTCGTTTGCTATAGAAGCGATGTGAATTTGTTTAAACTGCGTTGAATTCAGAGGTTTACAGGGAAATAAATGAATGTAATTGAGCTTCACAGACTGTCTGTATCTTTCTATCACACTTCTCTCTCTCTCTCTCATTCTCCCACTCTCCCTCTTCCTTTTCCATATCTCGGTCTCCCTTTCTCTGTCTCTCTCTTTCAGTCTCTATCTGTAATACTCCCTCTCAATTCTTCCAGTCTCTTCTATTGTCTCTCTCATTCATTTCCGGTTTCTCATTTTTCACTTGATCTATCATTGATCTCTCTCTTTCTCGTTCGCTCTCTCCACCCTTTCTCTCTCTTATTTCTAACTCTGTTTCTCCCTCTCTATTTGGAGGAGTTTCATCTTGGTGATAGCTTTAAAAACTTTACTATAATGTCATGTTTTGCATAGGTCAGCCTGGGGGCGGATGGCTGCTGACTGAGTGGCTGAGTGTGTGTGGATTGCATATGTGCGTGTGTGTGTGTGTGTTTGCACATACGTATGTGTGTGTGTGTGTGTGTGTGTGTGAGAGTGCACAGTGGGAGCAGAGTTCTTCTCCATCCTCCCTGTGGTGCGAGAGGTAAACAAGATTACCTTTCTGCATTCCCTCCACACCACCTGAACGTAACCCCCCATGACGCACTCCCTCTCATCACGACATCCCCAATGTGGAAAATGGATCTCTGTTTGTGTATGTCCTGTACACAGTCCTCTGTGGGAGTAGGTGGGCAYGCATCCATGTGTAATGTAATCTGTKTCCTGTCTCATATGGATAGCAGTATGCATTTTAGGATGCAATTGCGTTGGGCAAGTGTTTGCGTGTGTGTATGCACAGCATGTGAAAGTATACGCATAATGGTTGTGTAATGTAGTGGTTCTCGACCTCCTTTGGTTACTCAACCCCAAATCACCCCCTGTGGATGGCCAAGGTACCCTATGCATGCTCACACAAGTGTGTGTGTTTGCACAATGTGGTTGTGCATGTGTATGCGTGTGTATACTGTATGTGTGTGTATGCGTGTGTGTTTGTGTGTGTGTGTCCTACCTGGTAATACAGAGTACCACCACACAGATGATGGCCACCTGCAGAGCTCCGATGATGGAGGCGATGAGGACGTAGCGCAGCTTGCCAGAGCCGGGGACCACGTAGAGCACATTGAACTCCTTAGTGTCACAATGGGGCCCGCTGAAGCCTGAGTGACAGCTGACACACACACAGGTTGATGTTAGTTTGTGTACATGGTACATGTGTGTGTGTGTTGTGCATGCGTGCGTGTTGTGTGCAAGTTTGAGGTCACCATAGTTTACAGGCTAATGTGTTTCTGAGGTTACAGGTGTGTGTGTCTTTAGACTGTATGTGTTTGAAGTAACTGTAAACTCCTGTTTATACCTGCTGCTAACATGCATCCTTTGTCCTGATTGTGTTCACACCCTGATTGTGCCCACAGTTTTAGACAAGTGTAGAYGATCAAAAGACACACTGTGATCTGATTGTGATCACATCTTTCTGACCACCTCCGGAGGTAATCAGGCACGCGTTGTGTACAGATATACCACAAGTGTAGATGGATCTGGAGAGTGAAACCATTGAAATCCTCATTATTCCGCCCTCTAAAATCATTGACAGGTGGCACGATTGACTTATGACAACAAATAAATATAATTTTTTTAAAGAATATCGATCACATAATTTGCATATAGGGAGGTACCAGGAAATCGGGTCACAATTTCGAACACAGTGGGCGGATGAGAGACACATTTTAATGCCATCTGTAGACGCATGTCTGATAATGGTGGGCACAATCAGAATGTAGGCAAGATTAGGACCAAGGATCAAGTTAGTGCCAGGTATAAACAAGGCTGTGTGTGTGTGTGTGTGTTGTGTGTGATCTAGAGGACCACTGCTCTGTGGGCCTGGTCTAAAAGCGGTCCAATTTAAATCAGTCTATCCTTCTCTCTCTTTCTCTGGGGAGGTCATTACCTACCAACACCTGCATCACCCTGCTCTGTACACACACACACACACACACACACACCACACAACACACACCACACACACACACACACACACACACACACACACACACACACACACACACACACACACACACACACACACACACACACACACACACACACACACACACACACACACAACACACACAACACACACACACACACACACCATGTTCGCTATGCCAGAACAAACGAGTCAGTGGGACACTCTTGCATCCCCTCAACCTTCACTACTTGTCTCTCTCTCCTTCTATATCTCTCTCTCCTATATCTCTCTCCTCTATATCTATCTCTCTTCTATCTATCTCTCTCTCTCTCTCTTCCTATCTCTCTTCTCTCTCTCATTTTCTCACAAACCACCCCTCTCTCCTGTCGATCTCCCTTTCCTTTCCTTCCCTACCTTTTCCTTTTCTCTTTCCTCACATCTCTTTCACCATAATGCAGTGGGAGTGGGATTGTACTGAGAGCAAACTCTCTGTCTTCTCACGGTAATGTCAAAGGAGAGTGACAAGTGGTCCTTAAACACTAAACTATGATCAGTTTGGCAAATTGCTCCCCAATGGTTAAGATTAGGAATCAGCATTTGGAAACACTGATCCTAGATCAGCGGTTGAAAAGATCAACTTCCACCTCAAACCTTGAAGAGGGGCGTATGTATTTATTTATTTATTATTTCACCTTTATTTAACCAGGTGGGCCAGTTGACAACAAGTTCTCATTTACAACTGYGACCTGGCCAAGATAAAGCAAAGCAGTGCGACAAAAACAACAACACAGAGTTACACATGGGATAAACAAATGTACAKTCAATAACACAAWAGAAAAATCTGTATACAGTGTGTGCAAATGAAGTAAGGAGGTAATAAGAACTGGAAGGAAAGGCGGCCAAAGCAGGTGTTGGCTTTGGGGATGACCAGTGAGATAGACCTGCTGGAGCACCTGCTACGGGTGGGTGTTGCTATGGTGACCAGTGAGCTGAGATAAGGCGGAGCTTTACCTAGCAAAGACCTATAGATGACCTGGAGCCAATGGGTTTGGCGACTTCTGATTTGACACACTGAACTCTATCTGAGAARTAGTTAGTGAACCAGGCGAGGTAGTCATTAGAGAAACCAAGGCTGTTGAGTCTGCTGATAGAATACGGWATTTGACAGAGTCGAAAGCCTTGGCCAGGTCGAGGAAGACGGCTGCACAGTACTGTCTTTTATCGATGGCGGATTATTAAGCGCCTCAGGTTAAGAGTGCTGATCTCGGATCAGGTCTCCYCCTGTCCACGTAATCTTATTCATTTGGATCTAAAAGGCTAAACTGATCCTAAATCAACATTCCCATTCATCAAAACACTACCTCCTCCATACAACAGAGGGTGCCAGAGACCTTCACCAATTTTCCCCATACAAGTTCACTATGACCACTATTCAGTATTCAGGGCCTGTAGGCTTGAAGAGCTACGGGGTAAGAGCCGTGTTGCCTTGAGGGGAGAGATGAGCAGAGGCTAAAGCCCTGTGACTGTGACCGCAGCACAACCCCACTGACCTCACAGGTTAATGGGCTTGGTCTGGCCACAGGCTTATTACTCAGCCAGAGAGCTCGAAGGGGCACAGGTGATCAAGGGTGTGTGTGTGGGCAGGCGGGCGGGGGATTGAGGTTGTGTGTGTGTGTCAGTATGTGCTGGTAGGTGTGTGTTGTGTGTGTCAGTATGGCTCTTTGTGTGTGTGTGTGTACCTGCAGGACGGCACAGACAGTATGTTGGGTATTCACACTCTCCGTGGACACAGTAGTTCTTTGTAGTGCTCGGGACAGGGAATATACAACCCTATGGCCACCTCTCCTCTCTGGTCCGGCTTCTCTTCTCACACACACACACACACACACACACACACACACACACACACACACACACACACACACACACACACACACACACACACACACACACACACACACACCACACACACACACACACAGCCACCACACATTGAATGCCAGGGATAAAAAAATATAGGATTGAAAGGGTAAAAATGAGTCTCACTAGTTTAGCATAATAGCGTAATTGCTGTAAATTACATTTATGTGCACTTATGCACTGTGTGCATTACTCTTTTCAAAAGTGCCATTTGGAATAGACCCTAAGATGTCTAGTCCTGTCTGCTATCATTCACAGATCTGATACACACACTCGTGCACCTACCTGAGTAGTCTTTCCTGGCATAGTGTCCGTCTCCGGCTTTGGTGCCTGTCATGATGTCACCTGAGAAGGTAGTCAGAGTAAGAGTGCTGATTAAGACCACTTGCATACAAGGTCCAACCTTGTATGTCTATTCTTGATCTAACAAGCAAAACAGGTCCTAGATCAGCACTGTGAGTCATGCTAGGGACAAAATGACAGGCTAAAACACAAAAATGACCTTGAACCAGTAGCTAGGGTAGTAAAGTACTTCAATTTGTAGTTCTCTAATTTCTTTCACCAATTCTCTCATCTATGAGTGTGTCATGTGTGGTTTACAATATTTAAAAAGAAAATGATTATAATAATAACTTTATAAAACGAAAAAAAAGAATTACTTAAAATATTATAACATAACAAGATCACATAATATATAGAGCATATATTTAGAGTTTTRAGTGTTAAAGGATCATGATTTATCTTATTCAAATGATCCAAACCAAATGTTGGAATGCTGGATAACTGTTATAAAACCTTCAACACAATATAATACTATCTTTATTGATCCATTTGAAAATATGTATTTCTTGCTGCCACAGTACCCAACCACAGTACCGAGGGATCATTATAACAATTGCTGTGCTCCATTCAAACAAGAAGAAAAATATAGATTCTTGGCAAATGGGTTGCTGTTATAAAAACATAATGATGGTGTTTTGTTGACGTGGTTTTATTGTATTGCTTTGACCTGGATTGATTGTTGTTCAAAAGAAAATGACAAAGGTCCCAATTCAATGAATTGCTGGTAAAGTATTCGAGGACAAATATGGTTCCACGTCAAAATTCTGTGAGAGGAGTTGTAAGGAGTTTGAAACTTCCAAAACAGCACAATATTCAGAATTAACTTGAGGTGCGGTCTTCCTGTATCTTCAATTGATTGAACTGGGGCCTAAATGACTAAATATGAACATAGAAAGAGGTGAAGGAATAATAATAATTAGAAAACATTGGATTAACATAGTGCTTTTCAAAGAGACAGCGTGTGTGTGTGTGAAGAAGAAGAAGAYGAAGAAGAAAGAGATATAGAAAAAAGTTGTGTATAATAGTAGCTATATCACCTTGGCAGTGGCCCAGGTATTTAACCTCGATCCTCTCCTGCTTCTGACAAGACGCCTCCTTCACCTGGCAGGGGTTGTCATAGGAACGGCCGTCTGAGGCGCAAACCGGGTTGAAGCTGATGTGGGAACAGTCTATGTTACACACGCACCTGCCGCAAAAAAAWTATGGGACACATCAGTAGGGGTCACACCAAATAAAGAATAGAGTGATGGAGAATTGGCGTTGTAAATTCGATTTTTTATTCAGTGAATCGCTGTTCTTGAGTGTAGTTTATTGTGTTCATTTTTTTTTTTTACAGTAACTGTCAAAAGTTTGGACACACCTACTCATTCAAGGGTTTTTCTTGATTTTTACTATTTTATACATTGTAGAATAATAGTGAAGACATCAAAACTATTAAATAACACATATGGAATCATGTAGTAACCAAGAGAGTGTTAAACTAATCAAAATATATTTGAGATTTGTCAAAGTAGCCACCATTTGTCACGATGACAGCTTTGCACACTCTTGACATTCTGTCAACCAGCTTCATGAGGAATGCTTTTCCAACCATCTTGAAGGAGGTTACACATATGCTGAGCACTTGTTGGCTGCTTTTCCTTCACTCTGCGGTCCAATTCATCCCAAACCATCTCAATTGGGTTGAAGTCGGGCGATTGTGGAGGCCAGGTCATCTGATGCAGCACTCCATCACTCTCCTTCTTGGTCAAATAGCCCTCACACAGCCTGGAGGTGCTGTTGAAAAAACAAATGATAGTTCCACAAAGTGCAAAACAGATTGGAGGGCATATCGCTGCACAATGCAGTGGTAGACATGCTGGTTAAGTGTGCCTTGAGTTCAAACGAAATCACTGACAGTGTCACTAGCAAAGCATCCCCACACCATCACACCTCCTCCTCCATGCTTCATGGTGGGAACCACACATGCAGAGATATCTCAAATTTGGACTCATCAGACCAAAGGACAGCTTTACACCGGTCTAATGTCCATTGCTCGTGATTCTTGGCCCAATCAAGTCTCTTCTTCTTATTGGTGTCCTTTAGTAGTGGTTTCTTTGCAGCAATTTCGACCATGAAGGCCTGATTCACGCATTCTCCTCTGAACAGTTGATGTTGAGATGTGTCTGTTACTTGAACTATGTGAAGCATATATGTTAGCACAGCTGAAGTCCAGTGTTTACCATTTTGTCCATGACTTTGACTTTATGTCTCAGAATGTCAGAAAGCGTTTGTGTGCATTTGAGCATGTATGCATGATTAACTGACTTCATGACATTTCATTACACAGTGTGCATATCATACTTCTATGTATGAGATTGTCTTTGTCTGTTTGTGATTATGTGTGTGTTTGCACTATTTAAATTGAGCAGGGTGTAAGCAGGGCCAGTGCTCTGGGCCAGTGGAAATAAGAAAAGGAGCAGAGAATAATGATAGTTTTATAATTACAGTGTCTAATGTCAGGCTACTCAGCAAGAACTGCTGGAGACTGCAATGCTGGTGTAATTTCCAAAAAGAGCTCACAGTTTCCCTTCAAATTTGACGTACAGTACTATAGATTAATGTCAATTTTTTTGACCCATTCATTCTGTGTAGTTACAAGGTTAATTCTGAGTAATTACAGGGTTAAAGCAGAAACAACTCGAAATGATAAGTTTAGGTATTCATTCTGAGTGTTAAGGTTAGGGGTATGGTTTGAGAAAGGCTTAAAGAAAATAATTGAAAACAATGAACTATTATATTTCATAGGGTTGCATCATTTGGAGAATATTCAGAGGTGGAAACTTTCTGTGGAATTAACGGGAATATATGGGATTTAACGGAAATATATGTAAATTAATATTAACACCATTTAATGTTGATGTTTTTGCATTGGATATATTTACCATATCATATGGAGACAGAAACCTTTTACCTTATCATAAGTAGACATAATTGCAAATTATTATATCTTCCAATATAAAAAAAAAAAAAAAGATTTAGTTACGAATTGAACTTAAATGACTTGACTCTTCACATTGGATATTTCCTGAACAAGAAAATATAATATTTAATGATCCCCACTGATTCATCGCATCTGTTAAAAAACGTTTTCAACATACATCTGTAAAATGATAGTCTAGAAACTAAAGCTTTGGTTGTCTTCCTCTCAGGCTTCTATGTCTTCTCCCTGGACCTCCTCAATGTCCACCTCTTGAACATCAGACTCTGTGGCTTCATTTTCACTGTCACTTTCCAACCTTGTTGAGGATGGCTCGTTCTCAGGATCAAAAAGCCTCAAATTTGCCCAGATGGCCACCAATTTTTCAACCCTTGTCATTGTCAGCTGTTTTGGTGTGCTTTGGTGTGTGTGTTCCCAAGCAAGGACCAGTTGCGCTCTCAGGCGCTGATGTTGGTGGGATTTGGAGGATGATGGAAGCAACAGGGAAAGAGCCTCAGATCCACAAAGTCCCTTCCACCTTGTGGCTGAGAAATGTTGGCACAACTGCCATATTGCATCTGCATCCCAAAGCCCTTGCTTGGAAGTGTACTTCGCCAGACTGCCAAGAACCTTGCCTTATCCAGGCCAAGGTGCAAGACACGGTAGTGATGACACCATAGGCCTTGTTGATCTCTGCACCAGACAGGATGCGCTTGCCAGCATACTTGGTGTCCAACATGTACTTGCAGCGTGTATGGTCTTCAGGCAGAAGTCTTCACGCTTTTTGATGTATTTCACAACTGCAGTTTCCTCTGCTTGGAGCAACAGTGAAGTGGGCAGGGCAGTACGGATTTCTTCTCTTACATCTGCAAGCAGAGTCTGAATATCAGACAGGATGCATTGTCTCCTCAATCCATGCAATGGCTACTGCTATAGTGTCAGGATTTTCAAGCTGCTTACCACTCTCTCCCAAAATACATCATCCAGGAGGATCCTCTTGATGGGGCGTCCATATCGGCAGGCTGTGATATGACCATTTCTGGAGAGACTCCTTTCCTCCAGGAGACTGTCAAACATCATGACAAACCACCCCAACGGGTGTTGCTGGGCAGCTTCAATGTGGTGTTCTTATTCTTCTCACTTTGCTTGGTGAGGTAGATTGCTGCTATAATTGATGACCCTTCACATCTTAACCATTTCCTTGACTCTTGTTGTAGAGTGTATCAATTGATTTCAGTGCCATTATGTCCTTGAGGAGCAGATTCAATGCATGAGCAGTACAGCCAATGGGTGTGATGTGAGGGTAGGACTCCTCCACTTCAGACCAAGCAGCCTTCATGTTTGCAGCGTTGTCTGTCACCAGTGCAAATACCTTCTGTGGTCCAAGGTCATTGATGACTGCCTTCAGCTCATCTGCAATGTTGTCCTTGTGTCTGTGATCTTGTAGAATACTGGTTGAGGGGTGGAGACGATGTAGTTAATTATTCCTTGCCCACAAACATTCGACCACCCATCAGAGATGATGCAATACAGTCTGCTTTCTCTAAGATTTGCTTGACCTTCACTTGAACTCTGTTGAACTCTGCATCTAGCAAATGAGTAGATAAAGCATGTATGGTTGGAGGGGTGTATGCTGGGCGAAGAACATTCATAATTCTCTTCCAATACACATTGCCTGTGAGCATCAGAGGTGAACCTGTTGCATACACAGCTCGACCAAAACATCAGCATTTCTCTGATTACATTCCTCAATTGAGTCAAAAAAACTTCTGATTCCAGGTGGACCATAAGCTGTTGCTATCGGTAAGGTACTGATTCATCAATTTCACCTCGAATAGAAGTAGAGGGTCTTTTGTCAGAGGTGCTTTGTTGTGAGCGCTGAAGGGATCTTTATGCACTTGACCAGATTATTCTGCATCTTTGTTGCATTCTTCATATATGATTTGGCACAGTATTTGCAAATGTAACACCTTTTCTTCTACATTAGCTGCAGTGAAATGTCTCCACACATCAGATGTGCCCGTGGAATTTTCCTGTAAAGATTAGAAGAAAAAAAAGTAAAACAACACAAATACAATTCCATGTACAGATAAATATTAAAGCAGTTAGATTAACTTTTACTGCCTCAGAAACCCGGATCCGGGAGCACCCCCACACCCCCCACAACTGATTAGCATAGATAGATAGCTTCAGAGTAGATAGTAGCCTAAATATCATTAAATCACAAGTCCAAGACACCAGATGAAAGATACAGATCTTGTGAATAAAGCCCCATTTCAGATTTTTAAAATGTTTTACAGGGAAGACAAAATATGTAAATCTATTAGCTAAACACGTTAGCAAAATACACCACTATTCTAACTCCATCAGTTCTTACTCCTTCAGGTGCTATCACCAATTCGCCTCAACTAAGATATTGATAGCCAATAACCTATAAAAAAAACCATCAGATGACAGTCTGATAAATATTCATGGTAAGGATAGTTTTTGTTAGAAAAAAGTGCATATTTCAGGTAGAAATCACAGTTTACAATTGCACCGACCATCACAAATCCACTAGAATTACTAGATAGAGCAACGTGTATGACCAATTTACTCATCATAAACATTTCAATAAAATAGACAAAGCATAGCAATGGAAAGACCCAGTTCTTGTGATTTCAGACCATATTTCAGATTTTCTAAGCGTTTTTCAGCGAAAACACAATAAATCGATAAGTTAGCATACTACATGTTCCACGTTACCAGAGCATCGATTCCAGCCAAAGAGCGCTATAACGTAACCACCGCCAAAAAGATATAATTTTTTCACTAACCTTCTCAGAATTCTTCCGATGACACTCCTGTAACATCATTTTACAACATACTTACAGTTTGTTCGAAAAGGTGCATATTTAGCCATACAAAACCGTGGTTACACACTGAAAATACTAGGAAATCAAGCCTCAATATGTCTGACGTCATCTATCAGAGTGATCTAGTTTAATTAAAAGCTAATCATATACTTGACTAAAAATACAGGGTTGACAGGAATCGAAAGACAAATTAGTTCTTAATGCAACCGCTGATTTACATTTTTTAAATTATCCTTACTTTTCAATACAGGGTTGGCCAAGTGAAGCTATACCAAACAAAATGGCGATATATGCGTTTAAAATATTTCGACAGAAACACGGTTTATCATATTAAATATTGCTTACTTTGAGCTGATCTTCCATCATATTCTTGGCCAATGTATCCTTTCTATGTTAAACGTCTTTTGGTCGATAGATGTCCTCTGTCCTTCGAAATGTCCATCACCAACGACCGACACCCTAAAGCGTGTCCAAACTTTCAGAGTGCACGACAAAGAAATTCCTCAAAATCGCACTAAACGGATATAAAATTGATATAAAACGGTTAAAATTCACTACATTATGATGTTTTTAACAACTATAACGACTGAAAACATGACCGGAGAAATACTGCTGGTTAGAAAACGATTTGGAACGAGGCAGGTCCGATGTCCTTTACGCTTCAGGCGCACGTTGAGAAAGGGTGGTCTCTGTACATTTTCGTCTTTTATAATGGCTGTGAACGTCCCATCGATTCCATTGAAAACGTGATGACGTACAGACACCCAGAGGAAGACGTAGGCAGTGTCGGTTTCTTCATAGCATTCACTGTCGCCTTAAAAACAGACCCAGATCAGAGGTAAAAATTTCTGAAATCTGACCCTGTCATGAAAAGTGCTGTAGAAATTGTTCTGTACCACTCAGAGACAAAATTTCAACTCCTATAGAAACTATAGACTGTTTTTATCCAATAATAACAATAAATGCATATTGTACTATCAAGAATTGAGTACGAGGCAGTTTAATTTGGAAATGTAAAAAAAAAAATAATGCTAACAGCTCCCCCTATTGACAAAAGGTTAAACAACTCCTTGTTAAGATAAATGTTTTAAAATGAAACATGTATGGAAACAGGTGAATTAACATCCTCAGTTAGCAGGCTCAAGCAAGCTAAAACCCACATGGTAACAAAAATCATGTATATCATATAAAATATATTCACCCCACCCAGTATTGTAATCAAAACATACCAGAAAGCATGTATTCCTTGACTCAGACAGTGTAGTAGTGTTGGCTCAATAGCATCTCATTAGTGTGCAAGATCTTGAGAATCAGCTGTACATGAGATGGAAGAATGCACTGTGCTTGCAGAGGGTAACAATTCCATTGAATTGGGGATAGTTTAACCATAATATGCCACAAGACCTAGAATTCCTTTTTGTGTATCCCACAAAAAAAGGTTCACTGTTATAGGCTAACTTTTTTGATGAATTTAAGCAAAATTCCCCAAATTCCGGAAATTTACCAAAAAGTTTCCGACTCTTTGCAACCCTAATCATTAAGTATCATCAAGTGTTCTCACGGCTTGTTAGAGCATTATGGACTGCAGAGGCACAGTGGTCTAAGCAGCACTCTCTGGCTCTGAGCCTCTCAAGTTTAATCCTAATGCTGGACACTTGTTTTTCATTTTTTGAGTGCGTCTCGAGGAACGCATCTATCAACATTCTGGGGACCTTTCCAAATGTCCAAAATCACTGTCTATTTCTAGTGATCAGTGTGGTAATTTCTGCTGAACATGCTCAGAGTCGTTCAAATGGAGACTGCACACGCTCAGAGTCGTTCAACTGGAGACTGCACACAGACAGTC